>NW_006159427.1:6044687-6046357 GCF_000334495.1 Tupaia belangeri chinensis
TTTTTTTTGGAGAGATTTTCACTGTAGGGCGCGTGCGCTCGCCAGACAGACAGAGAGAGACATAGAGACAGAAAGCGAGAAATCACCCCCCAGGGGGGATGGTCACGCCGCAATCCCTTCTCCTCCATTCTCCTCTCGGGATCTTGGGCACGCACGCACACGCGCCCGGCGTGAGTTTTAAGCCACCGGGTCCGGGACACGAACCGCGGTCGACTACGTGGGAGTCCAGTGACATAGCCATTACGCTAACTGCTGGTTCCCCGTAATTCAAGTTTTGACTATGATGTTTTTGGATGTGATTCTGTAAGTTTATCCTTCTTTAAATTTGCCAAGCTTCTTAAATGTACAAATTAATGCTTCCCATAAGTTTGGGAACTTAATACCCTTTTTTTCTTTTTTGAGAGGTTTTTGCTATAGGACGTGTGCACTTTCCAGAAAGACAGAGAGAGACAGAGAGACAGAAAGTGAGAAATCACCCCCTGGGGGGATGGTTATGCCACAATCCCTTCTCTGCCATTTTCCTCTTGGGATCTTGGGCATGCACGCACATGCACCTGGAGTGAGTTTAAGTCATCAAGTCTGGGACTTGAATCACAGTCGACTACATAGGAGTCCAGTGACATAGCCATTATGCCAACTGCTGGTCCCGAGAACTTAAGTCTTTTGTTCATTTCTCTTCCTCTTATTTTTGGACTCCGATGATGAATGTATTGGTATGCTTGGTAATGCTCCATAGGTCTTTGTTCATTTTTCTTTATTTTTTTCTCTAGTCGTCAAATTTAATGACTTCAACTGACCTTCAAGTATGCTGATTCCTTCTTTTTTTTTTGGCTTTTCTTTTTTTTCTTTTTTTTTTTTTATTTTTTTTATTACATTGGATTACATATAACTTTACATTGACTTCCATTGCTTTTTCAAAAGGGAATGCCATGCATGTCAGTCAATACAGAGGCATCGATCTCCCCGCTTTATCATTCAAAGTCTTTTCCATGCATTTCCCAATAATTATTATTATTATAATTTTTTAAAACAGTCAATCACTATTTCTCATTTTGCTTGTTAAAAGACTTCACCCATCATGAAATACTTCCCAGACCAGTCCAGTTGAGAATACTATACACGTCATCTTCAACAGATAATAAACCATATCTGTTTCTCACTTACATCCCCTCTATTGTTCACTTGCTATCTTTCTCTATCCTCTTCTCTTTTTTTTTTATAGTTTATTTTTTATTATAATTTTTTTTTCCCATCGCAACACTCAAATGAATTTTCCATCCAATATATACTGTGCGTTGGCTCAATCAAGCACGTCAACATATATGTTCTCAGCAAATAATTTCCCAATTCTTGTGTCCTGCATACCTTGCCTTTTGTTTTCCCATCCTAGATTCCCCATCCCCCTCCCTCTGTTATGACCCATCCTCCTCCCACATTGTCCCTGTCATCCCCGATTGCCCTCCGTGCCTCACCCCTCCCCAAATGATCTGTCAGTGATCTTAATTAGTCTAAGTCTCTCCAATAGTTATCACAGCTGACACATGCCTCTACATGAACTCAAGTCTGACTTTAGGCCTAAACCCCATTGGGTAAAAAGAGCATACTATAAAGTAGAACCCAACTGGGCCCATACCGCTCACTGCAGCCATCAAATATCCAATTTTTTTTTT
>NW_006159427.1:6046951-6057984 GCF_000334495.1 Tupaia belangeri chinensis
CGGCGCGCGGCTGCGCTGGGGGGGGGCCCTGATTCCTTCTTCTGATAGTTCAGATAAGTTGTTGAAACCCTCTAGTGAATTTTTCATTTCAGTTATTGTACATTTTGATACTTTTTTCATTTATATATGATTCATCTTTATCATTTCTCTGTATTAGTATTTTCTATTGGGTGAGAAATTGTTCTCATAGTTTCCTTTAGTTTTTTTAGTTAGAATTTTCCTACGTTCTTTGAACATATTTATAATAGTTTATTTAAAGTTTTTATATAGTAAATCTAATATCTGGGCTTAGGAGCACTTTCTACTGATTGCTTTGTGTAGGGAGGGGTTTAAGGGAGGTGTATTTTCCTATTTCCATATCTAATAATTTGTTAATAAAAACTGGACATTTAAAATATTATAATGTAGAAACTATGGAAATCTGATTCCCCAAAATCTATCCAGGATTTGTTGTTGAAATTCATTGCATTGTTGCTGCTTATTTGTTTAGTGACTTTCCTGGACTAATTTTGTATAACCTGGTTTTTGTTTTAATTGTGCATAGCAACTGCAGTTTCTGCACAGTTAGCTGATTGATCAGCTAATACTGGACAGAGATGCCCTTAACTACCATGAATCAATAAGCCTTCCACCTTTTACCAAGGAGCTCCATTTGGACATAAATATGATTGTAAAGAGTCTTCCTTAAATACACCGCCATGCAGGCTTTAACTCTGCCTTAGCTCTCTCCTCCTGTTTGTGCAGTCTCAAGTTCAATCAGAAATGAGAGATTACATCACCTTTCCCGAGACCTCTCTTGAACACATGCATAGCCCTGTATATGAGCATGACCTTCTATATTTCTAGGAATGTCAGAGTTTTTCAAATCCCTGTGAATATCTAATTCCCAGTTTTTCCTTTTACATTTTTTTTTGAGAGATTTTCATTGTAGGGCGCGTGCGCTCGCCAGACAGACAGAGAGAGACATAGAGACAGAAAGCGAGAAATCACCCACCAGGGGGGATGGTCACGCCGCAATCCCTTCTCCTCCATTCTCCTCTCGGGATCTTGGGCACGCACACACACACGCCCGGCGTGAGTTTTAAGCCACCGGGTCCGGGACACGAACCGCGGTCGACTATGTGGGAGTCCAGCGACATAGCCATTACGCTAACTGCTGGTTCCCTTTCCTTTTACATTTTTAGGTCAGCCTCTTACTGGTCCCTAATGGTATTGCTGCCTTAGGTAACTGTGGTGTTTCCAAATTGCTTCTGATTGTTTAAACAAATGTCCCAGAGATGCAGCTCTTTACATTAAGTTCTGAATCAGGTTAAATAAAGATAAGATCTATGAATGGGATTTTTAAAGGAACCAATAGGCAGGTCGAGTAATAATAATTATTTGGGAATGAGCCTTTGGGCGAGCTCTAACTCTATTTTGCCTGCTCTCATGGATTCTGAGCCTCTGGTTTTCACCACAGTTGTGGGGCTACTGAGTTTCCAGGTTCCACAGTAACAATCATCATGGAGTTGTTACTGCAGAAGTGGGGAAAAGGAGATGAGAGTAAGGTAAACCACAAAGTTTGATGCCTTTACCTAAATTCAGCTGTTCCCCTTGAATAAGCACTCTGTAGATGGTTGCAAACTTTTGGTTAATTTGTAAAGTTCTAATAAAGTTAATTTGGACAGTTCTTGCCAATGTCTCATTGTGGGTTTCTGAAAGTCCTTATTCTACCATTCTGGAAATACTTCTCTCCGTGTTGTTATAACACTTGCTCACTCTCACCAAACTGTAACCACACTTCCTACATCCCTCTCAGTGATTGATCTCCACTCCCACCTCAGAAGAAACTGAAGAGAATTAACCTCACCTCCTTCCTCTAACTTACAAATGCATCCCTGTCTTCCTGCTGTGATAGAAGAGATGTCCTTATTCCCAGATAAAATTCAATCTTTGGTAAACTTTCCAATAGTTTCTCATCTCATTCAAACTAAAATCCAGAACACTTATCATGGCCTAAAAGGTCTTCAAAAATCTGCCCACCACTAACTCCCTGATCATATATATTTCTATCACTTTCACCTTGCTCATATTTCTTCCAGCTATATAACCGTATTAGTCTTTTTGCTACTTCTGGATTAATGTAGCATACGTCTACCTCAGAGCACACTCACTGTATTCTTTGTTTGCCACAGTTTGCCCAATGTCCAAGCACACACTCCTTCACTTGCTTCATGGCTTTGCTTAAATTTTCCTTATCAGAGAATATTCCCCTAGGAATGAATGATTCCATCATTTCTCACCCTAGCAGTCTCTGTTTATTAAATATCTCCCCTTTCTCTCCTATATTTTCAATTTAAGTGTTTTCCCCCTAAAGTATTTTTTTATTTTGCTTTTTTCACTTATTCCTGATAGAGCACATGTTCACACATGTGAGAGTGAGACAGAAAAGAGAGAAGAGCACCTTTCACAGGGTCATGCTGCGATCTCCCTCCTTCAGTCTTTCAGCACATTGGATCTTGGGTTCTTGGATGCATTCTCAGTGTGTTTCAGGTAGGCTGAGCTCCTATTTGAATTTGCATGTGGGATCCAGCTTGTCATGAGCAATGCATTACCATTGCACTATGAAGTCAGCCCCTCCCTAAATATTTTTAAATTCTTAAGTCTTCCTTAAAATAAATACTTTGTTTTCTTTTACTTTCCCCTCTAGTTTATCTTCCCTCTCCTCTTCTTCAGAGCTTAACTTTTGAGAAGTTTTATAGTCACCTCTTAAGAATTTTTATATTTACAACTTCTACTCACCTCTCTCTTAACTCTTTACAATCTTATATTTATGTGCAGCACCTCATTCAAACTACTCAAGGTCACCAACAAGATTCTTTCTGCCAGGTGCAATGGACATTTTCACAAACTGACCTACTTGACCTTTGGGCAGCATTTGGCATTGTCGGTTATTCTTTCCTTTAAACCTTCACTTCAAAGGCTTGGGTGACATACTCTTCTGGCTCTCTTATCATCATTTCAGATCTCTTTATGTCTACTTTGCCATTCCTTCTCTTCTGCCCCTTAAATGCAGACAACTCTTAGAATTACAACCCAGGCTTACCTTTGTCCTGATTCTACACATTTTCTAGATTTGGGTTTTCATTTGCATGGTGATGACTCCTAGATCTATAATTCAAATTTAACATATTTAACTTCAACCAGTTTCTCCCCATCCATGCCAATAGGCATTACTATCACCCAGGCACCTCTTCTAGTAGCTGCCCTATTCCACCACTCCTATACCTTAATGATTGTCTCATCATCTGTTGATTCCAACTATGAAATTCTCCAGTATCTATCCACTCGGCTCCATTCCCGTGACCTCCACCCCGGTTTAGGCCACCATCATTTCTTGTCAACATTCTTTTCTACCCATTCCTTTTAAGAGCATGTCAATGTCCATAGTGAAGTTCATGAAGCCCCGGAAGATATGACTCTTGCTTCTCTCTTCAGTTTCATCTTGTGCTGCTACTTACAATCTATGAGCATGATGTATGATCAACCCTAAGTCTATGATCTAGTCATATGGTGCTTCTTCCAGTTTCTCACTCCTGAGCCTTTACGCAAATGTCCTCCTCTGGTGAGCTCTGCCATCTTCAGGTCTCTGTTTAGATCGCCTTCCTTTAGGAGTCTTCCCTGACTCTCACGTCTGGATTTTACACCTGTACTATGTGCTGTACAGTGGTCTTTGTGAAGTAGACCTCAACTGGGATAGAGGAGTGACTGCTATGTGGAACTGAAAACCTCGTAGGAGTAAGTTACAAAAAGCCCAGTGGAAGGAATCCATTCTCTGCTTTTTAAAATGACACTTTATCAGTGTCTATTCAGATGGGTATGCCAAAGGTTCACTTGCAAACAATGAAAAAGAAGCCTCAGATTTATCATCAATGTAAGAGTGAAAAATGAACAGGACCAGTTAAGTGTCAGGGCCCCAGTTCAAAAGGCAGGAGCTAGTCAGAGACTTGACTTGGGGGGTACAAAGTTCCTGGTGATTGAGTTTGGATTTGAAAAACTGGGCCAGTTAAACCTAAGTGTCCACAAGGAATTAGACACTGACAATCATGATAATCACAGTGTCTACATCTAGATTTGTCCTCATTGTTAGTTCCACCAGCCAAACTCGGGTGCTGTGCACAGAACGGTTAGCCCTGCTTGCCTGCTGTCCTCCCACCACCTTGATGTTCCTGATGTGCCTGGCGGGAAACCAAGACCTAGGCAGAAACTGACCTCAACCCGACAGCAATGACTGGCTACCAATGGACTAAAAGCTGCCTCAGACTCCGTCATCCAATGATGATGACTGCACTGTTAGCTTGGTTTATGTTGGAAATCTAAGGGCTAAAGCTGTGAGGATGGAAGAAAATCTATTCAAATGTGAGTAAACATTCTGGAGTAAAATTTGTATTAGTTCACCTGGGTGAGAGAGATGTATGGAGGAGAAGGCTTTAAAATGCACATAGTGGGCCAGCAGGTGGTTAAGGCAGTGGGATCTCACACAATTGTGTGGTTCGAGTCCCAGAACTGGTGACTTGAAAGACACCCCAAGTGCATGTGCATGTGTGCCCAAAATTCTAAGAGAAGAATGAAGGAGAAGGAATTATGCCATGGCCTTCTTCCCTGGTGGGGGATGATTTCTCACTTTCCTTCTATCACTGTTGTCTCTGTCTCCAATGAGCACACACATCCTATATGAAAAGAAAAAAAGAAAAAAAGTTGTGGGACCAGCAGTTGGTGTAATGGCTATGTCGACGAACATAGCCATTACACAGCCGTTACGAAGTCGACTGCCATTTGAGTCCTGGGCCTGGTGGCTTAAACTCACACTGGGCGCATGTGCATGCATGAGTGCCCAAGATCACGAGAGGAGAATGGAGGAGAAGGGACTGTGGCATGACCATCCTCCCTGGGGAGTGATTTCTCACTTTCTGTCTGTCTCTCTCTCTTGTCTTTCTGGCGATAGCACATGCACTATAGCAAAAACCTCTCGAAAAAAAAAGTTGCATAGATATGAAGTAGGCCTCTAGAAGCCATTTTCCCAACCAGTATATTATTTTAGATCATTACATTGAATTGATGAAAATATAAGGTTTGTGAATTACAACAGTATAAGAATAGAGGAAATCCACTGTAGGAATGTCAAAATTTACTATCTACACAGGAGACTTTTTTTTTGGCTTGAATGAAAAAGAAATCCACACATCAGGCTTTTTAAATTTTTATTTATTTATTTATTTATTTATTTTTGAGAAGTTTTTGCTATATGGCATGTGTGCTCACCAGAAAGACAGAGAGAGACAGAGAGACAGAATGCGATAAATCACCCCCCAGGGGGGACGGCCACGCCACAATCCCTTCTCCTCTTGGGATCTTGGGCATGCATACACACATCCCGGCATGAGTTTAAGCCACCGGAGCTGGGACTTGAACCTTGATTGACTACATGCAAGTCCAGTGACATAGCCATTATGCTATCTGCTGGTCCCACACACACCAAGCATTTAACGACAAAAATATTTTCTTCGTTATGCTTCCAGAAAGCAGCCAAGAATTCTTTCAAAAAGGCAGCTGTAAAGAAAGGGACCATCATGTCCTCGGGATCCCTGCCACCGTGCTTTGTGCTTTGGCACTTCTCGCCGACTTAACTTCTACCTGCCAAAGTAGGTCCTCCATCGTATGTGGAAAGTTTCCCCTCCCTATTCTCATTTCACAGGGCAGACTGAATACATGAGGGGACTTCAAAAAATTTGTGAGAAAAGTAGAACTGAAAAGTACTTGAAAAGTACAAGTTCGTTTGTTTATTATTGCTGGAGGGTGCATGCGCTTACAAGGGAAAGCGAGCTAAAGCTCTCACAAAGACTGGCCACACCACAGTCCTTTCTCCTCCATTTCCCTATCTCGTCAGGTTTTGAACATACACATGACTGACTTTTTCTTCTATTTGTTGGTGCTAGGATTCACACTATGGTCAGCTATGGAGAATCCAGTTCCCTATGCATAGCACTAAACCACTGCACTCCAGGGCCAGTATGAGTTTATTTTGATACACACAAAAGTAACATCTATGTATAGTGTTTTCATAATACACAATTTCCATAAACCTTTGGAAGATCCCTCATATATTCAGATACTGGCAATAGAGAACGGAAAATAAGTATAGCAGACCTTCCCTCTTCTTGAGTAGCTGTACCCCACCTGCCTCCAGATCAGTAGTTCTTCAAGTGTGGTCCCAGGACTGACCACAGCAGCCTCACTTAGGAACTTGTTACAAATGCAAGTTCTCAGGCCTCTCACCCTGGATCTACGGATTCAGGTGCTTTGGGTGGGCCCAGAATCTGTGCTGTATGGAGCTCTCTAAGTCATTCCAATGCTAACATTATGGGGAACCACTTACCTCCCTAATCCCAGGTGCTCCTTGACCAAGGCTGGACCACAGGATTTATGCCTGTTCAACCAGAGTGAGAGTCAGAACTTTATTGGAAGGTCCCAGAAGACTCCTGTTCTTCCAGTGGTCTTGGAGTCAGTTCCTAGTACAGCTAGCTGGCTTGTAACCTTGAATGGAGAACCTGAGACTAGAGCCAGTGCATGGAAGATGGCCCAACCAGCTAGGCCAAGCCCTGTGCCTGGGGGAAGAGAGAAGCAGCTCTTGATAATATACTGGAGTCCTAACAGCACCACCTCAAGCCAGCTTGCTCTGGGCTATCCAGAGACTAAAATCAAAATCACCTTTTTACTGAAGCCATTTTGGCTCAGATGTCTTGACACTTAAAACTGAAGGAATTCTAAAGGACAGAACATGCAAATGCTATTCAAGGCCAGTCAGTGAAAATAAGAAACTTTTGTTTTTGTTGTTTTTGTTTTTTTTTTTTTTTGTAAGCCACTAACTGAACTCTGAGAACTCATTCTTAGCAGAAAAACTTGCCTTCTGATTTATGAGAAAAATAAAGGTCACTTGGACACTTATCGACACCTTTCCTGTCCCCCAACTCTTGGATGAGGATGGGTTCTCCTGTGAAAGGCTTACCTCTCCCTGAGCACCCCTGACCCTTGACCTTCGCTGCCTACCAGGACTACTCCTGTTTCCTCCCATATCCTCAGCCTTTCCTTCTCTGCATTCTCCTTGCCTTCAGTCTATCAATATGCTCTAAATATGCTCAAACCTCTTAACTTTAAAAATCCATTCCTTGACACTCTGCTTCCCTGTTGTAAGGTACAGCCTCTATCCACCACCATTCTCGTTCAAACCTTGCCAATAACGGGTGTACATTGCCTCTTCATCGCTTCACCTCCCAACACACTGCTAAATCCAACGGTCATCACTCAGTCCTTACCTTTCTTGCATTCTTTGTTGTATTTGACATCATTGGCCTTTCCTTTCTTTCCTGCTGTATCTTATTCTCTGCTTCTATACCGCACTCTTCTGATTCTCTTCACACTTCTAGTTTTTCCTTCCCTGTCTCCTTCACATCTTTTCCTCCAGGTCCCTAGTAAAAGTTGGTGTTACGTGGGAGTCTACCCGGAGTAGACTGCTCTCCTCTTAACATTCTCTCCATGGATGATCTCAACCACTCTCATGCCTCAATTTAGCACCTGTGTTCCAGACACTTTGGGTGGGCCCAGAGTCTGCTGTAACAGGCTGAGTCATTCCAATGCTAATATTATGGGGAACCACTTCCCTCTCTAATCCCAGGTGCCCCCTGATCAAGAATGGAACACGGGATTTATACTTGCTCCAGCAGAGTACGTGTCAGAACTTTTTCGGAAGCTCCCAGAAGACTCCTGTTTTTCCAATGGTCTTGGAGTCAGTTCCCAGTACAGCTGGCTTGTAACTTTAAATGAAGAACCTGAGAATGATGAACTCCAGAATTTCGATATCCAAGCCAAGTCTCTGTGTAAGTATCAAACTTATACCTCCAGTTGCTTACTGGATGGCACGCTGATTTTCTACAGGAATTGTACCTGCAACATGTGCAAAGCTGATCTAATAACCCCCTCCAGCCCCCTCAGTTGGTCCTTCTCTATCTTCTCCTTCATTTTACACCACCATTCACCCAATCACTTATGTGGCTCTCCATGTTTGTTCATCTCTAACCTCTAATTAATCATACATTCTGCAGATTTTGCTGACTGAAGAGTTCCAGCCTCTGACTTCTCTCCATCTTCACCACCTCTACCCAAGTTTGAATCACCAACCTTTCCCCATAGATAAGGACTTCCCTCTTCAAAGACCTAATACAGAAACATGGCAAGCACAACTCTGTCCCCTCCCACTCCACTCAGACCCTTTCAATGCCAGCAACAGTGTTTCTCAAATCGCCACCCACAGAACCTCTGCATCGGGGCCACCTAAGGTGCTTATGTCAATGCTGATTCCAGTGCCTAACACCGTCTCACCCTTCATAGTCTCCAGCTTGTTCCTAGAAATCTGAATGCTTCCATGCATAACTCGGGTGACCCACACAATTAAGTTCAGGAACCTCTGGCCCAATGATATACCCCATCTTGGCCCTTATCTATCTAATCTCATTTCTTTGTTACTGTTCCCTGACTTTTGCTCCACGTTTTGGTAACCTTAAGTGCCTAGAGTTTACTACACTGTGTCTCACTTCCATAACTTTGCTGCTTCCTCTGCATGAAATACCCCTACTCCTCCCCCCTACCCCCACCCTCCCTTTACCAGGTTGTTTTTTTATCTGCTGAGATTCAGCTCACATCTCTCTTGCAACAATCTGGAATTTTCTACCCTCCCACCCCTCTCTCCCATATCTCATCCTTTCTGTTCAATGGATTAAATCTGCCATCCCCCTTTTAAAAATATTTGCTCTAGGATGTGTGTGCTTGCTGGAGAGAGAGAGAAAGAGAGAGATAGAGAGAGAGGGAGGGAGGGAGGGAAGGAGGGAAAGTGAGAAACACTCCTCAGAGGGGATGGCCACACTGCAGTCCTTTTTCCTCCATTCTTCTCTTGGGATTTTGGGCACACACATGCCCACCATGTTTTTCAAGCTGCCATGTCTGGGACTTGAGCCACAGTCAGCCACATGGGATCCAGCTGCCTTCACCACCATGCCACTTGAGGGCTCCTAGATCCCCTTCTGAGCTTCCATATGCCTCTCTCTACTATTACTATAGTCCCGTAATTCCCAGTCTGTGCTGATTTCTCCTACAACGGAGTACCCAATAATACCCACCCAGGTAGAGGCTGGCACACAGCAGGCACTGATAAGTGCTTCTCCCAGAAAGGAAGTGTGCACACCTGCTCCACCTGTCCTGGTTAGCTGGTCTCTGCTACAGAAAGAGTAAATGGTGAACAGCACAAACGGGCAAATGCGTGGAGGTAGGGCACACGTGTAAGAGAGCAAGGAAGAGGAAGGTGAGGTTCACAATGCGTGTTCAGGGTGGATGGGAAGATGCTCATGGCAAAGGGACCCTTAAGGTGACTGTACTACTGAGGAAGGGGATGAGTTTCTGAATGAAGGAAGCAAAGAGAAGGTAGAGGAGAGGGTGAAGCTAGGACATTCCTGCCAGGAGTTGGTGGCTGAATGTTTGCAAAGGGTTCCTGTTTTTTCTTTTTTTATTTCAATTTCTTTCATACATTCAATCACATATGTCACTTAGCTTGCAAAGTGAATACTCCTGTTTTCTGCTGCTGTGTAACATGGTAGTAACACACACTCAGCAGGTGAGTCACTCAGTTTCAGCTCACAGTTCCGGAGGGCAGAAGTTCGCTGCGCCTTGCTCGAGTCTCACGAGGCTGAAGTCAAGGTGGCCCAGGGCCTACTGCCCATCTCATTTGGGCTCAGGTTTTCTTCTGAGTTCATGTGGTCCTTGCCAGAATTCAACGCCTTGGGATCGTAGGACTGAGATCCTCGCTTTGTTGTTGTCAGAGGGGCTGCTCTCAACTACTGGAGTCACTTGCATTCCCTGTCCGGAGACCCCCCTCGGTCTTCAAAGCAATCAGCAAAGAATCTCCCTCACATCAAACCTCTCTCCCACTTTGACTTTCTTCAGGAAAAGTAAGCCTTTTTCAGGGCTCATTAGATTAGGCAGGATCTCACTCTCTTTTTTATTTTTAGGTTTTTGTCACAGAATACGTGCACTAGCCAGGAAGAGAGAAAGGGAAAGTGAAAAATCACCTTTCACCCAGTGGGGAGGCCATGCCACAATCCCTTCTCCTCTCAGGATTTTGGGCATGCACACATATGCACCCATCATAATTTTCAAGCTACCAGGTGCGAGATTCAAACTGCAGTCAGCCACATGAGAGTTCAGCACCTTAACCACCATGCCACTTGTTGGCCTCATCTCTTTTTCTTAAAGTCAACTGATTAGGAATATCAATTGTTATCTGCAAAATCCCTTTGTAGCAGCACTGAGATTAGTATTCGGTTGAGTAACTGGGAGAAGCTGTGTGTACAGCAGGGGGTGGGGAGTTTGGGGGTCATCTTGGAATTCTGCCCACCTGCAAAGGACAGGGAGTAGTTGGGGTAAACAAGGAGACTTCTAACTGGGTACACGGGAGTGCCAGTGAAGTCAGAAACTAAGCTTGAGAATAAAGAAGGTGGAAGAGTTTTTTTTTTTTGGGGGGGAGGTGGGTTTCAAATGTAGATATACATGAGGTACAGGGTTAAGAGAAAGTTTCTCAACTAATTTTTTTTCTTTTACATTTTATTTAGTTACTTATTTGAGTTTGACCACAAAGAGAAAGTGAGACAGAGAGAGAGAGAAAGTGAGAAAGTAAGCTGCCGGGTCCGGGACTCAAGACTGTGGTTAGCTATGTGAGAGTCCAGCATCTTAACCACCACACCACCTGCTACGCTCCCTGCCCCCAACTACATTTTTGTATCTAGGACTGTCTCCTGAGGATCACAAGGGCAAAGCTGGCCTGGGCAACACAGTCAGACCTTGTCTGACAAAGGGGCTGGGTCCACATGGCAATGAGTGCCTGTAGTCTCAGCTGGGAAACTGAGGAAGGGGGGTCTAGACAGCAAGACCCTTGTCTTTTCTTCATATAT
>NW_006159427.1:6058010-6059973 GCF_000334495.1 Tupaia belangeri chinensis
ACACACACACATATATATATACACACACATATATATTTATATATATATACACACACACATATATATTTATTTATATATATATATACACACACACGCACATATATATATGAAGAAAGAAGAAAAAAGAGAGAGGAAAAGAAGAGAGAGAGAAGAAAAAGAAATAAGAGGAGAAACAGATGGAGGAGAGGAGAGGAAAGCAGAGAAGAGGGGAGGAGGCCTGCTGCCAGTCTACCTTATAAGGGCTAAGCCACAATAGTACCTATATTTTTTCAGCAATATGAAATTATTTGCAGAAAAAAAATTGTTAAAGGAAACCGATCTTTCGGGGATATGGGGTAAAAGGAATTATACTTCACATTTTGCTCGGCTCAGCTATCTGAAAGTTCTAAAGAATATCCTCTAGCTCATAGTGGGTCATAAAATGTGCCTGAAAATTAGGGGCCAGATTTTTATTCTCTAATTCTTTAAGAGAACCTGGCCCCACGTTTTCATTACAGTTGGTATTTCTACCTCCTGGCAGGAAATGGCAGTCTGCTACATAATGGCCTTGCATATTTCCGTCAGCTGAAGACCTCAATGAGAAAAGCTACCAGGTAATTCTTTTTTTCCCAAAACCTATCCATAAGCCTAAAATATTGACTGCACAGCACTTTCAGAGACTACCAAATGGTCTTGCATTATCTACAACAGTTAAAAAAAAATTTCCATGAATCCCTTCCCCACCTTTCTACAAATTATTCAGAGGCCAGGCATTGCAGGTGGGAGAGGAAACCAATATAGCTGTAACTCCACGTTCATCTAGCAGAGATGGGGAGACAGGGACAGGCAATATTAATAATTAAGAGTCCAGTCTGGGGGCCAGCAGGTGGAGTGGTGGTTTAGGGGGCTGGACTCCCATGTGGCTGACTACGGTTCAAGTCCAGGACCTGGCAGCTTGCTTTCTCACTTTGTCTCTGTCTCTCTCTCTCTGTCCCTCTTGTTGAATTAAAATAAAGTTAAAATAACTCTTAAAAAAAGGGGGGGGGTGTCCAGTATGATCACTGCTGGTAGAAATAAGTATGAGGTATAGGGAAACCCCAAATCAAGCCAGGAAATGGATCAAGATTGGGTTGTCTTGTTTTGTAGATGTCTGAGAACAAGGTCTCTACATTGCTGTTTGGGCTTTTTCCCCTTCTTTTAGAATTTGTATCTCAGGCCAGTCCTATAGCCTAGTGGTTAAGGGAGCCAGATTCCACATGGCCAGCCATGGTTTGAAGCCCAGCCCCAGTGGCTGAAAGACACACATGAGTGCATGCATGCCCAAATCCCAACAGGATGGAATAGAAGGCATTCATGTGTAGCTATGCCCATTGGGGGGGGGGGCATTTTCTCCTTCTCCTCTCTGGCAAGTGCACACACCCTCTAGCAATTAATAAAAAGGTTATTTTCTACACATTTAAGGTATAATTAAAAGTATATTTTTAAATATATTTTAAATCTATATTGAGTTTCTGAATGAAGGAAGCAAATACCCCACCTTCCGCACTGTCTTCAGCATCCGTAACTATTTTTACTGCTTTTTTTTTTAATTCACTTTACACCATCACAACACACAAATGAATTTTCCATCCAAAATACACTGTGCATTGGTTCAATCAAGCACATCAACATACATGTTCTCAGCAAATAATTTTCCAATTCTTACATCCTGCATACCTTGCCCTTTGTCTTGCCATCCCTGATTCCCCATCCCCCACCCTCTGCTATGTCCCATCTTCCTCCTCCATTGTCCCTGGCATCCATGGTTGCCCTCCATGCCTTCCGCCCCCCCCCCACATTCAATTGTTCTGCCAATGAATTTAATTAGTCTAAATATATCCAATAGGTAGCACAGCTGACACATACCTATACATGTACCCAAATCTGACCCTAGGCATAAACCCCAGTGAGTAGAATGAACATACTATAAAGTAGTACCCAGCTG
>NW_006159427.1:6060660-6080669 GCF_000334495.1 Tupaia belangeri chinensis
GGCGAGGGGCCCCGGGAGGCCTGCGCAGGACCCGCCGCTGGAGCCGCGCAGGACCCTATTTTTACTGCTTTTATGCTCTCCAACGTTTCAATCTCTACCAGAGTGCAGATATTTGGTATGTTAAGTGGACACATACAAAATCTTTCTTTTGTAGCCTGGCTTGCTTCACTCAGCCATAAATCTTCCATATTTGCCTGCTTTCTATCAAATGCCATGGTTGTCTTGTTTATTGGTCAAACAGTATCCGTAGAGTATGTGTGCCATTTTTCAATCCATTCATCTCTTCATGGTTTGGTTTGGTTCCATGTCTTAGCAATAGTGAACATGCTGCAGTAAACACTGATGTGCAAGCACCTTTCCAACTGAGCATTCTCCTGTACTTTGGGTAGATATCCAGAAGTGGGATTGCTGAATCATATGATAGTTCTATTTGTAGATCTTTGAGAAACCTCCATATTGTTTTCCATAGTGGTTGGACCAACTTACATTCCTACCAAGTGTAGGAGAGTTCTCCTTTCACCACAACCCTGCCAACATTTATCATTTTTAATCTTTGTCATTCTGATGGGCTTTAATCTGCATCTCCTTGATGATGAGGGATGTTGGGTATTTCCTTGGTGTTTTTTTTTTTGGCTGTTCCTACGTCTTCCTTAGAGAGATTTTTGTTCAGCTCGTTTTCCCATCTTTTAATTGGGTTAATCATTCTTTTTGGTAAGCTGCTTGAATTCCGTATATTCTGGTTATCAGTTCCTTATCTGACGCATAGTCTACAAAAATATTCTCTCATTCCAAGGGTGGTTGACTCACACTAATTACTGTCCTTTGCTGTGTAGAAACTTCTTAATCTGAAGTAGTCCCACATGTCTCTTTCAGGAATTATTTCCCATGCTTTAAGAAGTCTTCATCTACCTCAATATCTCCGAGTTTCCCCAGTATTTTCCACCAGTAGTTTTACAGTTTGAAGTCAAATTACTTTAAATTTTCTAAAAATACAATAATTTATGTTCTTTTTGGTTTTGTTCATTCAGCATACGATTTTGAGATTTATTTAGATTGTTGCATGTTTCATTATTGCAGAATTCTATCCCATTGTATGAATACAGCATGATTTGAATATCCTTTTGCCTGTTTGCTTTCATTATTTCTTCTTCTGAGAGCGTGAGATGGACCACCAGCAGGGTCTTCATGCTGCAATCCACCCCAGCCTCCATCAGCTAGGAGCATGGGTATATGTGCACACCTGGTGTGTACAGGGAGTCCTTGGGACACAAATTCAGGACTTTCCCATGTGACATCAACATTGTAGAGCACTGCATCAGCACTGCACCACAGTGCCTGATGGTAGACATTTAGGCTGTTTCCAGTTTGGGCTATTATAAATAATGTTGGTGTGAACATTTGTGTCTTCATGTGAACACAGGAGGGACCTTCAAAAAACTCATGGATGCATGTATCATGGAAAAATTGTGCATGGATTTTAAAAAATAATTGCACCCAGATAAGCTTATTTTAATTCCGTTTTCCCATGAATTTTTGAAGTGGCCTCATGTATGCTTCTATTGCTTTGTGGCAAACATCTAGGAGGGGTATGGTTGCGTTACATGGTAAAACATGTCTCACTTAAGAAACTACAAAATTGGTTCCAAAGCCATCTGCAACATTTTTCTTTACTCCAGCAATGTATGAGAGTTCCAGCCACTCCAGAAACTTACCAAGATTTGGCATGTTTAGTCTTTTTCTTTCCTTTCCTTTCCTTCCTTCCCTCCCTCTTTTCTTTCTTCCTTTTCTATCTGTAGAGGTTTTAGCTCTAGGGTGCTAGCTGGGGAGAGAGATGGAGACAGTAAGAGGGAAAGTGAGAAATCATCCCCAGGGGGGATGGTCCACCACAATCCTTCCCCTCCATTCTCCTCCTGGGATCTTGGACATGCACACACATGCACCCGGCATGAGTTTCAAGCCACCAGGTCCAGAACTTGAACCGTGGTTGACAATATGGAAATCCAGCAGTGTAATCACTATGCCATCTGCTGGCCCACAGTTTGGTCTTTTTCAACACAGTCAGTCTAACGGGTGTACAGTGTGTCTGTGATTGCAGTTTGCATTTCCCTGTTGACTAACGAGGTCAAACAGTTTTTTATATGCTTAGTGGACATTTCTATATACTCTTTCATAAATGTCCAAATCTCTTGCCCATTTCCCATTAATGAGTTGTAAAGGGGTTGAAGTCAAGAGAGTGTCAATGGGGGACCAGCAGTTAGCGTAATGGCTATATCGCTGGACTCCCACGTAGTTGACCGCGGTTCGAGTCCCGGACCCAGTGGCTTAAACTCACGCCGGGCGCGTGTGCGTGCGTGCCCAAGATCCCGAGAGGAGAATGGAGGAGAAGGGATTGCGGCATGGCCACCCCCCCGGGGGATGATTTCCTGCTTTCTGTCTCTCTGTCTCTGTCTGGTGAGCGCATGCGTCCTATAGCAAAAACCTCTCAAAAAAAAAAAAAAAAAAGTGTGTCAACGGGTTGAAAAGAGACATCTCTGAGAGAACTGACAAGACCTGGTGAACATTTTTTGTATGTAAGCATTAAGAAGGAAAAAATCTGATTTAGTGAGAAATGAGTACCTAGAGTTTAATAAAAAGTAGAATAATATCAGGGCCAGCAGTAGAGTGCTGGTTAAGGCAGGTGGATAACACATAGTCCACACAGTTTGAAACCTAGACCCTGCGGCTTGAAAAACACACTGGGGTCAGTCTCTGAGCCAGCCTCCTGAGCGTCGCTAGCACCGTCTGGGGGGATAAGTCCATGAGCTCCTCCCACACAGACTCTGTGTAGAAGTCCACCAACAAGGCTTTGCATTTTGGAGAAAACTTAAGACTCAGCAAAATTACAGGAAATTATTATGGAAGGAAAAGAAGGCTCAAACATCACAGGACTCCCAATTCACAGATTGATACCCAGATCATCTGAAACATCTCTATTTAGCTGAAGAGGAAAGACTCAAGAAGCAACTAATAAAAATTGACAAGCCTTTGGTAGAAGCTGATCAATTAACTAACTTTTGCCTGAAGAACAATGTAGCACTGACCAGGCTTGGTCTAAAAATCAGTGTAGTACTCACCAGCCTCAGCCAGAAGAACAGTGTAGCCAACCAGTAAATTCCATTACAATTCCAAAGAAAAATAAAAAGAAAACTTCAAATCAGAAAGCACAAGAAGAATATGAACAGGGCTAAGCGTGCTGCTAAGAAACAAGAATTTGAGAGAAGAAAACGAGAGAGCAGCAGCTCAAAATTTCTACCAAAAAAAGAAAATGGCAGTGTTTAAAATATTGAGCAAAAAGACTAAAAAGGGCCAACCAAACTTGAATTTACAAATGGAATATCTTCTTCAAAAAATACAAGAAAAAAATAAATCAGACATTTTGTCTTTCAGGGGTAAAATATCTGCTGACTGTCATTTGGGTTCTTTTTTGTATGTAATGGGTGACTTAAAACACTGACATTTGTCAACATTAACTAGATTGCTATATTATATATAAAATACCCCAATATATTTTTATAAAATAAAATATTCTATATATGCTCTAAAACAAAACAAAACAAAAAACTGGGGTGTGTGCATGCAAGCCTAAAATCCCAAAAGGAAGGAGAGATGAAGGAGAAGGGATTGTGACATGGCCATGCTCCACTGGGGTGCTTTCTCACTTTTCCCCCGTCTCTGTCTGGAGCACATTAGTCTTCTGGCAAATAACAAAGCTCCAAATACCTATTGCTAATGTTTGTTGCCATTTTTGTGATTTTTTTTTTTGAGAGGTTTTTGCTATAGGGCATGTGCGCTCGTCAGACAGAGAGAGAGACAGAGAGACAGAAAGCGAGAAATCACCCCCCAGAGTGGATGGCCACGCCGCAATCCCTTCTCCTCCATTCTCCTCTCGGGATCTTGGGCACGCACGCACACATGCCCAGCGTGAGTTTTAAGCCACTGGGTCCGGGACGCGAACCGCGGTCAACTACGTGGGAGTCCAGCGACATAGCCATTACACTAACTGCCGGTCCCATTTTCGCGATATTTTAAGATGGGACCTCTGTCCTCATAAATGGACTGATGCATTACTGCAGAAGCGGGTTCATTATCATGGGAGTGGGTCTGTCCCCTCTCATGTTTTCTCTCTCTCACCTTCCACCAGAGATGATACAACAAGAAGACCCTGCTAGATGCTGGCCCTTTGCTCTTGGACTTCTTGTCCTCCAGAACTTTAAGAAAACACATGTCTGTTCATTATAAATTACCCAGGGTGTGGTATTTCATTTCGGCAATAGAAAACAGACTCAGACACCAAGAGAGCATTCACTATGTGCCAAGCGCCGTTTAGAGCACTACCACAAACACTAACTCAGGATAAGTCCTCTAAGCAAAGGCGTATGGTGGATTATTATTATTATGATTCTTTCTTTACAGATGAGGAAACTAAGGCCAGAGTGAATAGGTGTTACAACTGAACATATAAACAAATCATTATAATCAGCATGATTAAAGCATAAAGATGCTTCAAAAAAGTTCTTGAAAATAAGAATTACGAAAAAAAAAATGCAGAGGTTTCCAACTTTTATTTTTGCACCTAAAAAAACTTCCATGACCTTGTTATAACAGGATCTGCTCTTCATCACTTATGTCACCTGGGGCAAGATACTGAAACAGGATCTCACATCACTGAATACTTCTGTCGCGGGTTTTGGTTTATGTACTTCAAACACATTCTTTCGTTTTGTGCCCATAACAATCCTGTGAGGTAAGCACTATGAGTGTCCCTATTTTTCTGATGAGAAAATGAAGACTAGAAACATTTCATATTTTCCCCAAGGTTGCAGAGTTGGTAACAGGTAAAAGCAGAATCAGAACTCAAGCGGGTTCCAGATCTCTCTTTTACCTGCTAAACCAAACACTCCTTCTGTGAAAATACTGAAGAGCTCAAATATTGAAGCAAGATCGATTTTTTTAAAGAGATTTTTGCTATAGGGCATGTGCACTCACCCGAGAGACAGTGAGACAGAAAGTGCGAAATCATCCCCTAAGGGGGATGGCCACACTACAATCCCTTCTCCATTCTCTTCTTGGAATTTTGAGCCTGGATGCACATGTACCTGGCATGAGTTTTTTAAGATGCTGGGTCCAGGACTTGAACCATAGTTGACTACATGGGAGTCCAGTGAGGTAACCACTATGCCACCTGCTGGTCCCAGCCAACAGTTTTCAGTTTGGCATATAACCAGCTGACAGTTCATATGTACAAGCAGAAGAAGTTTAGTTTTGCCTAACTGGAACCCAGAGAAGAGTGTGTACGACACTCTTGATTCCTGAATTGAGGAGTGGGGACAAGAAATGGAGAGTGGAGGAGAGGTATTTCCATCATGGATATTTCTGGATCATTCATTCACTGTATTTTCTGACATCTTTAAACTGCTGTATGGGTAAGAGCAAGACTAGTACATTCTACCTCTCCAACAACCTTGATCAAAGCAGTGTTTGAAAAAAAAAATGAAATTTAATTTCAGACATGGCAAGTTCTAATAAGTCATTCCATACTGCACTAGAAAATAGAATTTGTCCTACCAGGAGAACCAGTATAATAGAACAGAACAGCAGTATAACAGAATAGCGTGCCCAAGTGCACAAACATCTTTGAAGAAGAACACACATCATTTGAAGATACTTTATTAAGATTAGAGGTTTTCCATTACATTTACTTATAAATCCTTACTGGTTAAAAAGAAAATAAATATTAAAAATCTGCATCTTTAGGAAGATTTTCACAACAGTTTTGTAAATCTGAGGTTACATATTTGTCAATTTTAAATTATTACAATTTAGATACATTCAATCATTAAGATACCCAAAACTTGCACATTGGTCAGTACAGTCAAGGTAAAAAATTGTATTTCAGTTTCACCTTATTTTTAATCAACTCTCATGTACCAATCACAGAAAGAAGAATTTCTTTCTTGGTCATAGATCTTGAATATAAGGACTGTAAAAGGCAAATATTTCTCTTCTTTCAAATAGTGGCTGACACTCCATCTGGGGGGCAGGTGGCTAAGTGAGAAGTACAGTGTTACTCTCTTTGATGGAGACGGGAGCTGGCGAGAGAGAGAGTAGAACCAAGAGCCTTTCCTACAGTTAGCAAAGACTCCTTGGAGTTGGCTCTGCTATATTAAATTTAAATCAAATCTCTTTCTAATCATCACCATGGCCTCATCACACCATTTGGGAGACTATTCCACCAGATTTCTCAAATCACCAAAGTGTCTCTTTCTTTTCACCATTAAAAAAATATATATATTATTCTAGCTCTGGTTTAAAAAGGGAGAAAAGTCTGGACAGTCAACATTTTTCTAACACTCCTTTTCCCACCATCACCCAAAAGACTCAGTTTCCGCCACCTTACACTATCCCTCTAGCAATTATCTGCAACACAAATGAAAATATCAAAGTGGCTCTTGCAGGGTAAAGAATTTGGACTGAGTAAATTATTCAGATGATTTCCTACATTATTACATATTTCCATCACTCTGTGTATAGAAAGTCTTGATTTATAAGAAATTTTTAGTCTATGTCTAAAGACAGAATATTTAACCCAAACCATCTACTGAAGACGTGAAGTGTGGCTTTCATATCAGACTCAGTAATCCTCCATCTCACTTTTTTTAAAAACGAAGTCATTTAATATTTAATTGATAAACTTGGAACTCACTGTTTGGATTGTGTTGTTATGTAACATTTTGTTTGAATAGCCAATAATTTTGGTGTCAAGTATCAAGGCCATCGGAGAAGTTTCTGTTTCTAGTGTATAATTTGACATGCCTGAAGGAAATCTGGTGAATAATTCTTTCGAAGGTGCAATGCATATATAACACACTTGTGGATCTATCTGTGTAAAGGTCAGATATTTACATGGAATGTGGACCTTCATTTATAAAACTACTATTTTAAATTATGACATCTTTTACATACAATTTATGAATAGCCTCATTTTATAATTAAAAAAATATGCCTTTCAAATATTTCATAAATATATAAAATTTTACTACATTCTATTTTTCTTTAAACATGACATCTAAACTCTTTTTACAAATTAACAAAAAACTAGCTCTTTTTTTTTCCTGTTTGAAAGTCACAGATGCAGTGATTTCTGACGGGCGGGGTCTTACTGCAAGCAAGAATGGCAGGATATGTTCTCTTATGGAACTTACAGACATTTCTCGTGTTTTTAACTATGGATTTCACTTGCTAAGGACCAGTAGTATCAAAGAAAACTGAGAAAGCTCATCTAAATATTTACAATATAAGAATCTTTCTTCAACTTCTTTAACAACAGAGTCAAGGATGGTATCTAGCCAGTGTTAAAAATCTTTCTGATGATAAAGAAATAATGTTACAAGAAAGGTTTTCTAAAGCACATCTGAATTTAAATATACAGTGATCAATTGCACATATTTTTAAAAATGACCACATTTTCTTTAACTGTATCAGTAATACGTAAAACATGCCTTACCATTTTTGGGAAAATTCAAAGCTAGCTTAAAAAAAATCTTTTGGTGACTCCACAAATGTCTTCTGAGGATTTATAAATAAAATGTCCTTTGTAGTTGTTCTTGGCCCAGCATACCACTGTTCTTACTGAGATTAATGTCATAAGGAAAGGTTTTTAGTTGCATATATAGTAATTTTAAAGCCTATTTTTCCTTATCAAATATTTGTTGATATGTATTGATCTATACTCATAAAGATTTCTCAAACTATAATACGAAGGTCACTCAATGTAAATGTTCAGTTATTCCTTTAAGAAAAATTTTAAATGCGCACACCGTGAACCACCTTGTGTGTACATAAGAAAAAGTTTGCGCTTTTTGAATAGTAAGAGATTTTACTGCCAGTTCAGTGAAATCTGATTTAACTCCACCCATAGGTAGTGGAGCTGTCCTGTCTGCAGCTGCTTGAGGCTGTTGAAGTTCATACCTTCCATTGCTAACTTACTGACCTGGAGACAGGGACCATGTCTCAGACCAGCTGAAGCGCTAAACTTGGACACATGTCTGTTTATAACTTCTGTCTCTTCAAAAATCTCAACCTCAGGGCCAGCAGATGGTATAGTGGTTACATTGTTGGACTCTCACATGGTCGACTACAGTTCGAGTCCTGGACCTGGTGGCTTGAAAGGCATGCTGGATATGTGTTCATGTATGTGTGCACATGCGTGCGTGCGTGTTTGTGTGTGCAGGCACCCAAGATCCTGGAAGGACAATGGGAAGGGACTGCAGCATGGCCATCGCCTCCAGGGGATGATTTCTCATTTTCCCTCCCACAGTCTTCAACTCTTTCTTTGGGTGAGTGCATGTGCCCTAAGGCAAAAAACTCTCAAAAACCAACCAACCAAAAAAACTCAATCTCATCTTGGAGCTAGAACTACATTAAAGACACCCAGAAGGTTCAGCATTTTGCTCAGAAGACAGGACTGTGTAAATTTTGATTGCGGGTGTTCTGCACTGTGTTTCAAATAAGGCTGTAAAAAGATACAAACAAAACCGGCATTTGATGTCAACCAAGATTGGACTCCAGGATACTGATACAGATTTGAAAACCCTCCCACCCAAATGGTAACTGACTGAGCCATGCACTCTATACAAAAAGATAACTACGTAACTTCCTCTTAGTTATGAATGCAACCAACTCACTGGTACCCAATGGGTATCGGTCTCTAACTTGTCGAAAGTTGTTTTCAGCTCATTGAATGCTACAGTGAGATCGTCGTTTATTATAATTTTGTCGAAAAGATGACCGTACTGATTCTCCATCATCTGTGCAGATTTAATCATTTCTTGAAAGTCTTCTTCCTGTGAAAAGACGACGTTTTTTAAAAGTTGGTTAACCATGCAATCACCTGGCTTCATGTCCTAGTGAACATTCTACAACTGGCTTACCGCACACCATTCTGTGCTCAGTCTTTCACCTCTGCCAGAAATAAAAATTATTCTCTTTCACCAGTTCTTCAGAAGCCAAAATGTCTCATGCTCTCTCCGATTTGCTTATAACTAAACTACTCTGAACGAATCGAAACTCCCACTTAACGAATCCAGGACTGTCAGTCACTTGCTCAGCATTATGAGGACATGCTGCTATTAAAACAGCTGGTGAGAAGGAGGGGAGAAGAGTTGACGTGATGCTTCGACTGGCCGCATGATTTATGCTTATTCACGGGCAGGAATCTGTACCATCAATTACTTACTCAGAGTTGGACACATTTATAAAAGAATAGCTCCCATGTCCGTCCTGCGTCTCATCAGAAGTGTTTTAGAAGCTATTCACATTTTCTTTTTTATGAATTATTTTAATAGGGCCAGCAGGTGGCATAGTGGCTGAGGGCACTGAGCTCCCACGTGACCGACTGCGGTTTGATTTCCGGACCTCGTGGCTTGCTTTCTCACTTCTCTCTCTCACTCCGTCCCTCTCTGGTCATATAAAAATAAATAAATAAAGTTAAGTGAACTAAATGAGGAACAGAGCAAGAGAAAGAGGGAGAAAGGGACTGAGGCAAAGTGAGAAAGCAAAAGCCTCCAGGTCTGGGACTCAAACCGCAGTTGGCCATGTGGAAGTCCAGTGCCCTAAACCACCGTGCCACCTGCTGGCCCCTCATGCTTACATTTTTGAAGCCCAGTACTATCTTACTTGCCTGTATAATTCAGGGCTATACAATTATATACATAAATGTACGTGAGCCACGTTCTAAAAATGTGTTATTTGTGCTTGCATTGAGAAAACTTTCCATTTATAGATGGGACAATAACTGTTTGTCCTGCAACATACTGAAATAATTTCAGGAGCAACATTTCAATGTTAAAAAAAATTTTATACATAAAATTTTATTACAGAAAATGTAACTTTAGAACCTCAAATAAGTGACATCAGAAGACAGTATCTACTCAGTGTGGACAGACACTCAACATTTTACAGAAAAGATACTTATCAAATGCTGGGATTAAAAAATGTGATCTGTGTTTTGTAACCACAACTAACAGTTAACATATTAATATAGATTCAGGTTAAAGATGAGATAATTAAGGGAAGCTCCTGACATTTAATTTCTTTGCTTTTTATTTCTTAGTCCAATGGTAGGATTATTCTTTTTTTTTGGGGGGGGGAGAGATTTTCGCTATAGGGCGCGTGCACTTGCCAGACAGACAGAAAGAGACATTAGAGACAGAAAGCAAGAAATCACCCCCCAGGGTGGAAGGTCACGCCGCAATCCCTTCTCCTCCATTCTCCTCTCGGGATCTTGGGCACGCACGCACACGTGCCCGGCGTTGAGTTTTAAGCCACCGGGTCCGGGACGCGAACCGTGGTTGACTACGTGGGAGTCCAGCGACATAGCCATTACACTAACTGCTGGTTCCCAGGATTATTTTCTTTTTAAAATTATTTTTATTCAATTTTATTTATTATTATTTTCCAGTTTGATCAGAGGGAGTCAGAGAAAGAGAGAGAGGGAAAGTCAGAAAGCAAGTCACCAGGTCCAGGACTCGAACCATGGCCAGACAAGTGGGAGTCCAGTGCCTTTAATCATGCCACCTGCCAGCCCTGATAGGATTATTATCTTAAGACTGAAAACAAAACCAATGAAAAGTCTGGCCAGAGCTATCATACTCATTAACGCACTCCAGTCACCATGTCCAATGACACTCACAGGAAATACAAATATTGCTGAATAATAGTAGTCTACTTGTCCTGTACCCAAAATGTTGTTTTCCTTTCACTGTGCTACATATGATTGCCAATACAAAAAGACACATGGCAAGTCATTACATGTTTCATCTAGATTATTAATGAGCACTAGAAGCTGACTCTGCTATCTTTAATTTTAAACAATAAGGATGGTAAGGGGCCAGTCCCACGGCCCAGGTTAAAGGAGCTGGGTCCGACGTGGCCAGCTGTACTTCGAATCCTGGCCCCAGTGGCTTAGAAAGCATGCCAGGTGTGCATATGGGTGTGTTCAAAATTCCAACAGGACGGAGAAATGAGGAGAAGGAACTGCGGTGTGACCACCCGCTGGCAGGGCTTTCTCCCTCTCCTTCTCCCTCCCCCCCTTTCTGTCTCTCTGGAGAGCACACATTTATTTAGCAATTAAAATAAGTAAGGCTGGCTAGTCTGGCAACTAATTTAACTTACGTGAAGGTTGGGTCTGAAATACATGCACAATAGCATACAAAGTAGTTCTGAGTCAATTTCACATGGAAATTCATCCACAGCCCCCAAACTAATCATAGTGTAGTTGTTGAAAAATGCGTGTCCCTGAATACAAGTCCATCCTCCAAAGACTCCTGGGCCGCGGCTTCGGTCAGCCTTCCTAAGACCCTGTGAACACAAACGTCCTATCGCTCAGCGCTGCCGTACTTACCGTGAAGGGTTTCGCAGCACCTTGGTCATCTCTGCTTGAAATGATCTTCGCATTTTTTCTTGTCTCTCTCAAACGTTCTATTGAGGGAGGCTTTATAAATATCACAAAGGGCTTAAATTCTAGTGTCCTTAAATGCTTCACTGTCTACAAGGAAGAAAAAAGTTTTCTCATATTTCTTCATCACATGACTAATTTTCTAACGAAAAAAATTCCTTAAATTTTTTCTCTAATTACGGTCGGTAGGTCTTTTGACAGATTATGATTCAATCAGTTCTTGACAATTAAATGACAAGTACTCCTGAAAAGAAGCTAGAGAATGTAACTTGCACTTTATTTTAAATTATTTTTGGAGAGGTTTCTGTTATAGGGCGCATGTGCTTGCCAGAAAGACAGAGAGAGAAGGCAAGAAATTGCCCCCCAGGGGGGATGGCCATGCCATAATTCCTTCTCCTCCATTCTCCTCTCGGGATCTTGGGCACACACGCACACACGCCTGGCATGAGTTTAAGCCACTGGGTCTGGGACTCGAACCACGGTCAACTACATGGGAGTCCGGTGACATAACCATTATACCATCTGCTGGCCCCGTAACTTGCATTTTAAAGAATTTTGATTTTATAATATTGAGTCGTCGGAAAATTCATTTTTCCAACAACTGTAGAAAAGTGCATCATGACTTTTCCAATGACCCAATATATTACTAAATAAAACTGACATTCCAATAATGAAATTAAAAAAAAATCAGAATACATCATTAATATTGAACAGAAGTACCTAAAAACATCACACACTGTTTCTGAGGTCAAATGCCCCACAGACGCAATGAGCTAAATAACCTCTACCCACGGACGGCTTTGCGCCAACCCCTTTATGCCTTTCTGTCTCTCTGGAGAGCACACATTTATTTAGCAATTAAAATAAGTAAGGCTGGCTAGTCTGGCAACTAATTTAACTTACGTGAAGGTTGGGTCTGAAATACATGCACAATAGCATACAAAGTAGTTCTGAGTCAATTTCACATGGAAATTCATCCACAGCCCCCAAACTAATCATAGTGTAGTTGTTGAAAAATGCGTGTCCCTGAATACAAGTCCATCCTCCAAAGACTCCTGGGCCGCGGCTTCGGTCAGCCTTCCTAAGACCCTGTGAACACAAACGTCCTATCGCTCAGCGCTGCCGTACTTACCGTGAAGGGTTTCGCAGCACCTTGGTCATCTCTGCTTGAAATGATCTTCGCATTTTTTCTTGTCTCTCTCAAACGTTCTATTGAGGGAGGCTTTATAAATATCACAAAGGGCTTAAATTCTAGTGTCCTTAAATGCTTCACTGTCTACAAGGAAGAAAAAAGTTTTCTCATATTTCTTCATCACATGACTAATTTTCTAACGAAAAAAATTCCTTAAATTTTTTCTCTAATTACGGTCGGTAGGTCTTTTGACAGATTATGATTCAATCAGTTCTTGACAATTAAATGACAAGTACTCCTGAAAAGAAGCTAGAGAATGTAACTTGCACTTTATTTTAAATTATTTTTGGAGAGGTTTCTGTTATAGGGCGCATGTGCTTGCCAGAAAGACAGAGAGAGAAGGCAAGAAATTACCCCCCAGGGGGGATGGCCATGCCATAATTCCTTCTCCTCCATTCTCCTCTCGGGATCTTGGGCACACACGCACACACGCCTGGCATGAGTTTAAGCCACTGGGTCTGGGACTCGAACCACGGTCAACTACATGGGAGTCCGGTGACATAACCATTATACCATCTGCTGGCCCCGTAACTTGCATTTTAAAGAATTTTGATTTTATAATATTGAGTCGTCGGAAAATTCATTTTTCCAACAACTGTAGAAAAGTGCATCATGACTTTTCCAATGACCCAATATATTACTAAATAAAACTGACATTCCAATAATGAAATTAAAAAAAAATCAGAATACATCATTAATATTGAACAGAAGTACCTAAAAACATCACACACTGTTTCTGAGGTCAAATGCCCCACAGACGCAATGAGCTAAATAACCTCTACCCACGGACGGCTTTGCGCCAACCCCTTTATGCCTCTCCCTGATTGTAGCACGAGTTCTCCTCTCTCCTTCTACCCTTCAGAGTCTCCTAACAGGGCAGCTTCCTACTCTCCAAGAAGCTAGTCAGCACTCCTCGTAAAGTATGTCACCGTATCTACAGTATGCTCTGGGGACTCCATCTATACCCTAGGGTGACTGCAGGTGGTGAAGCGAGTCACGTGACATGGCAGTCATCCGCTGTAGGTCAGGATCTCTCCAGAAGATGAACGTCAATGACAGACCCCACTGAAAGGCCAGATGGACAGCCTGTGTGTGTATGAGAGAGCGCGGACAGCAGTGGTGCTGAAGGGACAGGGGACAGAGAGGCTGTAAAGGCGCTGCAAATGAAGGGCTGAAAGCACCCAGGAGACCGGGAGCGACTGGACCCAGCACACTAATGGAGAGATTCTGCCCACTCAGAGCTACCCCATTGCTTGGTGGGGCACACGACAGGAGAGAGACGCCCTGCTCAGACGGGGGACTCTTACTCCAGATTCATCTTAACAGGTAAAAGGGCTGGCATTTGGGGGTTGTACACCCCAAAAAGCAGCCATTAGTGGAGGGAGAATCTGTGGCCTCCGGAACGTGAGGAAAATGCCCCAGGCCAAATATCAACTGGAAGATGTATGGCTTGACAAGGAAGCGAATGGCTTCATCAACGGCTACTCTCCAGAATGTCCCCAAGGGTGCCTAGGATGACAGGCAAAAATCTGCCTGACGGCTGTAACAAGGATCTCATTCAGTACAATTCCTGGGAGACGCCCCACAGCTCTATGGGCAGGTGTGCACAGGGAGGACACATACAGTGCCTGAACCAAAGGAGGACCGAGAACCAAACGTCCAATGTTAGAAACGACAACATTCTAGGGCCAGCAGTTGGTACGGGATGCTGCTCCCACATGGCCAGCCGTGGCTTGAGTCCTGGACTCAATGGCTTGAGACTCACTCCAGGCTAGGTGAATGTGCGTGCGTGCGTGTGCGCGTGTGTCCAAAATCCTAAGAAGAGAACAGAGGAGATACTGTAGCATGGCCATCCTCCCGGGAGGCATGATTTCTCACTTTCCCTCTGTCTGTCTCTCTGACTCTGAGCATGTGCCCTATGGCAAAAACCTAAAATAAGAAAACAAAAACGAACAAATAATCAAAAACTATAAGCACTTCTAACAATACATAACACATACAGTATACATTATGCATGTAACAGCATAAGAATGTATTTTTAAAAATACACAGAAATATCTAAAAGTCATTGTACTTGACTAAAACGAATTATAAAGGTCTTGGGGTCCGTCCACTTCTCTCTTCTGATTTTTTTTTTTTTTAACCAAAGACATCTCAATTGGCATCCGAGTGCTTTTGTCCTCTTAGAAAAGCTGCATACATGCCCAAAGCGAGCAGACCACATTTACCTGGCGCGGAAACGCTCCCATGGAGGGTAGCAGGTTTTGTGAGTCAGAAGGTACCGACCGGGTCGCCATTTACTTACATGAGGCTGAACATCCAACAAACAAACTTTGTTTTTGGCTAGGACAGACCGGACGGAGTCTATACTCGTGCCATAATAGTTGTTCTTGTATTCCCCGTATTCAATAAACCTGTAGAAAATTAGGGATGCATCAGAAACACTTGAGCGAGTAAAACATTTACAGCCGGCAAGATATAATTCATACGTGAAAGCCATTTTTGCTGAACATGTCGTTTTTTTCACTGCGTTTAATAAAATAAATAGGGCCAAGTACTTCAGAATGTCAATTTGAAGGAATCTCCTATTTTACATTTCCAAATCAGTAACACTTGCTTGGGTTACACTTAGGCAGAAAAAGCGCTTGAGCTCAGTAGTGCGTTTTTCCATCGCCCCTTTTTCAGACTAATGTACTGCAATAAAAAGGGACTAAGCCAGACGACAGACACTGCACATGACAGAACGACCACAGCCTCAGAGCTCCAGGGGCTGGGTGGTGGCCACAGGGACAGGGCAGCCGATCAGGTGCTATAAAAGCACAATTACCGTGCCAAATGTGAAAAAGGCATTTTGATGTTTCAATAAACTCCCACAAACCTGCCTTAAACACATTGTTTCTGATACCTTGAAATATTCATGTTTAAACAAATGGAAAACCTGGGGAGGGGAGAAGCTTAGAGCGATTGATTGATAGAGGGTACCCTAGAGGCGAGATGGTTAATGTGTTCTTTCGATTTTTAGAAGAGCCAGTGAAAGAAGCAAATGTGTTTGAGTGTGCGTGTGTGTGTGTGTGTGTGTGTGTGTGTGTGTGTGTGTAGAAGATTGTGGAACGAGGGATATGTTACAGAAGTAGTCATTAGTTTTTCAAATAAAATTCTATCCAAAGTATATGCTAAGATTCAATTACTAGGCAGAAAAGAGGTCACGATGGGACATTAGCAACCGTCCCTCACTTTCCACAACAACTCCTACATGTTTAACTTAACAAGAAAGGAGCAGTTCTAGCTTAATTAAACATTCAAGGTAAAAATGAATCATCATTACTGAATCATTCCTTTTTATCAGTTTCAAATATGACGGTAAGTAAAATAACCTTCAAATTGAGTGGAACCCTGTGTTGTCTAAAACCGTATAACAGGCAGGTAGGTACTTAAACATAAGTCACAACGATTCTAAAGAAATTCCACGTACTTGTTGTTCTGTACATCTGTCTCAAACAAATGCTTGGAAATGAAAATATACTCAACGCCATCACTTTCCTGGCTTCTTCTTGCTCTGGTAGTATCTGTGGTGTAATGAAAATCAGTTTAGAAACTCTCACCTAAGCCACCTTAAGAAAAATACTAACAAAGAAATAATCAAGTATACTAAACTAGTTTTCTTTTTTTTTTTTTTTTAAAGAGAGATTTTTGCTATAGAATGTGTGTACTCGCTGGAGAGTCAGAGAGAAATAGAGACAGAAAGTGAGAAATTCCCCCCCCCGGGGGTGGGGGGAATGTCCACACTGCAATCCCTGCTTCTCCTTTCTCCTCTCGGGATTTTGGGCACGCACGTACACATGCCTGGTGTGAGTTTTAAGCAGCCGGGTCTGGGACTCGAACTGCGGTTGACTATGAGGGAGCCCAGCGATATAACCATTATGCCATCTGCTGGTCCCTTGGTTTTCTTAAACATGTTCTTAAAACTTGTAAAAAAAATCAAATTAGCTAATAAAATGTAAAGTGCCATTAATTTAGATTCCCCACTGACAGTAAAACTACATTAACTTGAAGATGAATTCAAAACTAAGTTGCACTGTGTATCTCTCCTTTTTTTCACTATTTTGAAATAAAAACACTATTTAGACCTGGGCGGGGAGGACTCCTTTTGCACATAATGTGTTTATTATCTTTACTTACTGATTTTTATTCACTAAAATGAGTCTATCGTCTACTAAGTAATAAGGTAAATTCTGAAATTATTTTACCTTCTTCTCCACATGGAACACAGTGGTTGCCAGTGGGCTTGTTTTACTAACTGCATGAAGTTAAATACCTTTATGTGGTAGTCATTTCTCTTTTGCAAAGTTATAGACAGCCTTTTTAGAATAGTATTGAACTTCTAACCTTTCAGTAATTTTGCCTGGTTTGTTAGTGAATGATAATGAAAGAAAACGCAGAATTAATGAAAAATGCTGATGACAACAAGACCCAAGGAGTATTTTTGTTTGTGCATGCACTCCCCAGAGAGAGACCCCAGAGAGATGGAGAAAGGCAGAGAAAGGGAAAATGAGAATCACCCCCGGAAGGTGGGGTGGGGATGGCCATGACACAATCCCTTCTCCTCTAGTCTCCTCTCAGGACTTTGGGCACACACACATATGCGCCAGGCCTGAGTTTGAAGCTGTTGGGTTCAGGATTCAAACTGCAGTTGGCCATGTGGAAGTTCAGAGTCTTAACCACTATATTTCCTCCGGGACCCCCCCCAAAGAGTTCTAGAACTCGCATTGTGAGTGTAATCCACCACTGCCCATCTTCCTGTTGATCACCACTACAAACTGTGGAGCCGAAGCAAGATCTGAGCACTGAAAACACACACACAGATTGTAGGAAAGAGGCAACCTCCACAGCGGAGAGTGTAACTTGATGTTCCATTCTTTTTAGCTTCGCCCCAAGAATCAAAGTCATTCACAGAGCAGCACGCAGGAACGCATGGAGAAACTCCAGTAGAAGTCCTACTTTTTCATGAAAAGGACCAGGAATAATAGGTCACTGTGGATTGAAGAGTGTGGAGAGAGGGGAGAAAGCCCGAGAAGGAAAACTCCAATTCTGTATATAACCAACACTAGTCTAGGAACAACCCCTGGGCTGTATACATATGGTTCAGATTCAAACTAGCAATGCTTTGAAGTAATTAACATTAGAATACACAAGTCTTAGGGACCAGCAGTTAGCTTAATGGCTATGTCGCTGGACTCCCATGTAGTTTGAGTCCTGGACCCAGTGGCTTAAACTCACACTGGGTGCGTATGCGTACATGCCCAAGATCCTGAGAGGAGAATGGAGGAGAAGGGATTGGAGAAGGCCATCCTCCTGGGGGGTGAGTTCTTGCTTTCTCTCTCTCTGTCTCTATCTCCCTATAGCAAAAACCTCTCAAAAAAAATTCGGGTGAGAATGCCCCCCCAAAAAAAAAACCCTCAAAAAAAAAAAAAAAAAAAAAAGAATATACAAGTCTTAACCTAAACTCTGAATAACAGAAGCACAAAACACATCCAAACCAATGCAGAAAATGCTACAGAGAATTCAGTAGGAGATTTGAACCATTCTTATTAAGTCTCAGACTAACCCTCTGAACCAGGACAGACCAGACCAACAAAGCAAAAGTAAATGAGATAAAACTTATAGTTTTAACATAAGTTGACTACCTATTAAACTAAAAACATCAGTATTTTTTGGATAGTAACATAAGACCTAGAATTAACAAATTATGAGTCCAGCAGATGGTGTAACAGTTACATTGCTGGACTCCCACAGAGCAGACCACCATCCTAGTCCTGGACCTGGAGGCTTGAAACTCAAGCTGGGAGCATGTGCATGTATGCCCAAAATCCCAAGAGGAGAATGGATGAGAAGAGACTGTGGTGTGGCCAACCTCCCTGGGGGGTGATTTCTCACTTTCTGTCTCTCTGTCTCCCTGGCAAGCACATGCACCCTGTAGCAAATCTCTCTCAAAAAAAAATATAAATAAATAAATAAAAACAAAACACATTACATTGATAATATCCTGCATGCCACTTAAAATTACTTCACATTGGGGCTGGCAGGTGGTGTGGTCTTTAAGGCACTGGACTCTCACATGGCTGACTGCAGCTCAAGTCCCAGACCTGGCATCTTGCTTTCTCACTCCCCATCCCTACTCTGTCCCTTTCTGTTCAAATTGAATAAATCTCTCTCTCTACGTATACATATCAGATATACATATACATATACACACACAAATAAATAAAGTTAGATAAAATAATTATTTAAAAAAACATTATTCCACATAAAAGACCCAAGAAAATATGGCCAATTTTCAAGGGGAAAGAAAAGAGGTGGTGACCCTGAATGTCCTGGAAGTCAGAATTATCAGACTTTAAAGCAACCGTTAAAACCATGCTTCATGAGGAAAAGGAAAATATCCCTGAATTGCATGAAAATATGAACTCTCTTAGCAGACTAACAGAAACTACAAAGAAGAACCAAATGGAGATTTTAGAACAGAAAAATACAATCCCTAACAGGAATAAATCATTAGATGGGTTCGATAACAGAATGAGCAAAGCACGAGAAAAAGCCCATGAATGTGAAGACAGAGTGACAGAAACGAAATAACCTGAACAACAAAGAGAATAATGACTGGAAAGTGCTAATGGAACTCCAAAATCTGTGTGAAATGTGCAAATGTCTGCATGGAACTGGGAAGGACATGTAGACATTTAGTCCTTCTGGCAAAGGACAAAAGAGAGAGACTGGGCAGAAAAACATGTACTTGAAAAAAATAAATAATAATGGCCTTAAACTTTTAACATTTGGTGAAAAACAAAAGCTTAGAGATTTCAGAAGCTCAACAAATCCCAAGGAGAATAAAATAGGAATGACAAAAACATGCCTAGGGACCAGCAGAAGATGTAGTGGTTACGTCACTGGACTCCCACTTGGCCAATCATGGTTTGCACCCGGGACCCTGTGGCTTGAAACTCATGCTGGTATGTGTGCATGTACCCACCATCCTGAGAGAATGGAGGAGAAGGGATTGTGGGTTGGACATCACCCCCCCGGGGGATGATTTCTCATTTTCTGTCTCTCTTTCTCTCCAGTGAACGCCCTACAGCAAAAATCTCCTTAAAAAGAAAGAAAGAAAAAGAAAGAAAGAAAAAAAAAAAAACCCATGCCTAGACATATTACAATCAAACCACTAAAAGTCAAAGTTAAATGAAAAATCTTTAAAGTAGATAGAAAATGCAATATAAGACACATAAAGAAATAATTATTTGGACCCCGCGCGCTGAGCGAGCGCCGGCG
>NW_006159427.1:6082132-6106640 GCF_000334495.1 Tupaia belangeri chinensis
TCCTGCTAACCACAAGATGGCTGCTGTGCCGCATCAACTGATGGTCAACTCTGCTTGCCAGAACTGCCTTCCGGAGACTGTATTCCATGGAGACTCACCTACAGTTGCGGAACTGCACGAGACCCACACTTGATCCAACCTTGAATGGAATCTATTTTCCCTATTGTTAAAAACTTTGGACTCCTGGCCCCTCTCCCTCTACTCGCAGGTATTGCATTTTCAATGACACCTCTGGAGGATGACTGTCTATAGCAGAGATGGAGTGATTGGGAGAGGGGGAAGGGGCTGAGGGTCAAACATAGGATAAAAAACATATTTATAGGTATGAAAGTAGAAATGGAACAGTATTGGTGACGACATGCTTGATTGAGACACTATGCAGTTTATCCTGGATGGGAAACTACACTTGGTGCGTTGTGATGATACTCAGGGAACGAGTGTTAGGCAACATAATTTAATATAAAAAATAATAATAAGCAGGAAGAAAAAAAAATGCACATTTGATGACTGAAGAGAGTTGTATGGACACAACTGGGGACTACTTTGTAGTGTGTGCATTCTACTCCCTGGGGTTTATGCCTAGGATCAGATTTGGATACATGTGTAAGGATACGTCAGCTGCGCTAGCTAGTGGACATATTTAGACAAATTGAGTTCATTGGTAGAACAATTGAATGGGGGGGGGTGGAGGCCATTGAGGGTAATCATGGGTGTCAGGGACAATGGAGGAGGAAGATGGGACATGGCAGAGGGTGGGGATGGGGAATCTGGGATGGCAAAACAAAAGGCAAGGTATGCAGGACACAAAAATTGGGAAATCATTTGCTGAGAACATATATGTTGATGTGCTCGATTGAGCCAATGCACAGTGTATTTTGGATGGAAAATTCATATGTGTGTTGTGATGAGAAAAAAAAAAGTTATAATAAAGTTAAAAAAAAAAAAAAGAAATAATTATTTAAGTTATCACAGATTTTTTTTAAAGTTTAATTTTATTACTAGTATTTTAATTTGCTATAGGGCATGTGTGTGTGAGAGAGAGAGAGAGAGAGAGAGTGAGAAAGCAAGTCACCAGGTCCAGGGTTTGAACCGTGGTTGGCCCTGTATGAGTCCAGCACATTAACCACATCCCAGTTGCTGGTCCCAAGATTTCTTACTATAAATCATAAAAACATAAAGTCAATAATATCTTTAAATATTTATTTAAGGAAAAGTAAAAGACCTATTAACAACAATAACAACAACAACAAAACCTTTTAGGAATAAAGACAAAATAAGACCTTCTCAGAATGTACCAGCATTGATCCAAAAGAAATAATCAACAAAGTTTTATAGGCTGAAGAGAAATGATAAAGAAACTTGCATCATTAGGAACAAACTGAAGAAAGAACAAACCGTTGAATAAATATAAAAGTCTACTTTACCCCTCTTAAATTCATTAAAATATACACGACTGTTTTAAAGTAAAATTTATAATACTGTTTAATAGAGTTTTCAAACAACAAAAGGGTGAAGGGACTTACATCGTTGCAAGGTTTCTACGTTACATGAAACAACACAAAGTTAACATTAAGTAGACTGCAAAGGCTTAGAGATGCACACTTAAATCTCTAGAGCAGAAAGTAAAAAATACATGCAGAGATATATTAAAAAAACAACAGTTTATTAAAATGGAATATGGAACAGGCATTCAAACCATCTAAAAGAAAGCATTAAAGGAAGAAAAAGAAAATACAGTAGAAATACAGAACACAATAAAATAGCTTAAATCCCATCCTTTCTATAATTCAATGAATGCTAGTGGTCTATATGCCTCAGTGAAAGAGGAAGACCATCATCCATGCCTGCCCACAAGTCTACAAGACAGACAGTACACACAGAGACAGAGAACGGCTTAATCATGGCAATGTGCTGCTACATGGGAGGCTGAGGCCACATGGAAAACCCACGTTGGGAGTCCCAGCCCACTCTAAAAGCAAGGGCATGGTGGCATGAGACTTAGGCCCAATTACTCAGGAGGCTAAGGCAGGAAGATCACAAACTGATGCCTTTTTTTTTTTTTTTAAGAATTAGTTACTTAATTCCATTTGTTATTATTTTTTAATTTGATGAGAGAGAAAGAGAGAAAGAGAGAGAGAGAGAGAGAGAGAGAGAAAGCAAGCTGCCAGGTCTGGGACTAGAATCATGACTGGCCATGTGGGAGTCCAGCACCTTTAACCACCATGCCACCTGCAGGCCCCATAAACTGATCCTTAAACCGATAATGATCACCCACATCACACTTAATGCTAAGACACATTTTCTTCCCAGATCATGAACAAGGCAACTCTGCTATTTAAATAACAAAATAAAATATAACTTGAATTCGATCAAGACCTAAGTGTGAATCTCAAAATTATAAAACATCTGGAAGAAAACAGGAGAATGTCTCTGTAACCTCAAAATAACAAAGGCAGAGCATAAAAAACATTAAAATAAGACTGAAAAGAAAAATAATTGATTAGACTTTATATCCAAATTAAAGGCTTTTTTTTTTTTAAGAACAGTTTTTATTTCATGTTTTATTTAATATTTTTAAATTTGCTATCAGGCATGTGCTCTTACCAGAGAGAGAAACAGAGAGACAGAGATAGAGACAGAGGGAGGGAAACTGAGAAAGCAAGAAAGAAACCAGGTCCAGGACTTGAATCATACATAGTCAGGCACGTAGGAGTTCAACTCCTTAACCATGCCACTTGCTGGGCCCAAAAGCTTTTGTTTTTTAAAATACATCATAAAGCAAATGAAAAAGTAAACAATGAATTGGAAGAAAATATTTGTAACAAACTTAGGAGATGGAAGATGCATATCCAGAAAATGTAAAGAACCCTCAAAACTTGATAATGAGGCAACCAGTTTTTTAATAATGGGCAAAAGGGCCGCAGGTGACATATGGTTAAGGCACTGGACTCCCAGTTGGCTGAAAGTGGTTCAAGTCTAGGATTTGGCAGCTTGAAACTCACATAGGACTAGTGTCTGCGTGCCCAAAATCCCAAGAGGAGAATGGAGGAGAAAGGACTGGAGTGGGAAAATTTCCTCTCCTAGAGGGTGATTTCTCACTTTCTCTCTGTCTCTGTCTAGAGCAAGTGCACACACCCTATAGCAAAAAATCTCTCTAAAAATATTAAAATAAAATGAAGATGGTCAAAAGATTTGAATAACCACTTCAAAGACATTATATAGATGGCTGAGTCCATTAAAATGATGCTGAATGTCAAGTCATTAGTTAAATGCACACTGACATCTGAAATACTGCTCATATGTACATCTTACATTGTCAAAAACTTAAAGGACTGACTACACCAAGTATAGGCAAGGACGTGGTGCAACTAAACCTCACATAGCCTATCAGTTGACTGCAAAACAGTATAAGCACCTTGAAAAACAGTTTGGTAGTTTCCTTGACAATTAAACCACATGACCTCACCATTCTACTCTTACTTATTTGCCCAACTGAAAGAAAATATATTTCCATCAAAAGACAACCTTGACTTTATTTGCAGTAACCAAAACTGGAGGGAGGAGAAATCCCTAAAATCAACAGGTGCATGAGTGGATAAACGGTGGCATTTCCATACAGTGGAACACCACTCAGTAATGACGAGGGATGGATTGTGGGTCTGTGAAACAACACAGTGAATCTCAAACTGAATGAAAAAGTTTAATAGAAAACCCCAAATTCTATTTATATAAAATATTTGATGGTTCCAACTAATCTACAGTGACAGAATGCAGATGAGTGTATGCCTAGGGACAAGGTAGGATTATTAAAAGGCACAAAGAAATTTCTTGAGATGGAAATGTTCATTATTTACCATGATGATGGCTCCACATGTGTATACATGTGTTCGAACTGACCTCATTGTACACTATGAATATACAGTTTGTTTATTTCAATGACAGCTCAATACTGTCATGAAAAGAAGAATGTGGAAAGTAATCTAATAAAAAAAATAAAGCATTTCTAAAATCCAACTAGTAAAATTACATCCAATATTTAAATTTCCTTTTATTTAGTCAGCAGGCATATTTTAATACAATGCTCAGATTGCCTGAAGTAGTTTTTCATACTCCTCCTTCTGGTGAAACAGCAAGAGGTAGTGCTCTTCATTACAGAATGTCATTATGGAATGCTCCTGACAGGAGCAGCGAGAAGTTCTGATCATCTTTTTTCTGTCATAAAAACTAAGGATAAATTTTACAGCAGAAAACTACTCTATCAGAGTATTGAGAATAATACATATCCAGGAATATGAAAGACACTAATTTGTTATGATGTCTTGCTTTGGAGTTTAATATTAGGACCAGCAGATGGCGAAATGGTGACATTGCTGGACTCTCAAATAGTCCTGGACCTAGCGGCTTAAAGTTCACACCGTGCACATGTGTTTGTGCCCAAAATCCTGAGTGGAGAATGGAGGAGAAGGGATTGTGGTGTGGCCATCCCCGAGGGGTGATTTCTCACTTTCTGTCTCTCTGGCAAACACATGCGTCCTATAGCAAAAATCTCTCTTAAAAAAAAAAAAAAAAGATTAATATTAATGTATTACTTAGTTTTATTTTTATATGCTAGTGCTCCCTTAGCAAATAGGTGATTTAAGAGAAACGAATCATTAAAAATCAAAACTGAAAAACTTCTGGACATTAATTTCTCATGAACTTAGAAAAAACTGTCCTTATTTAATCAGAATGGTAGAACACTTGGGTTGAAAATCTACACAATTGAAGGGTCACAGCCTTGTCAGAATCACATAAAGTGGTAACTGAGCAAGTCATTTAAGACACTGTCAAACACATTTAAAATGTAACATGTCCACAAACAACTTGCTTGCTTATCACGATCGACCTGAATTGTCCAGGTCTCCTGCCATTCTACTTGTGAAGAACGTCAGTACCCAGCTGTAATGTGGTTATCAATTCATTAATTCATTAACATCAATTTATTAACAATGAGGGATCTTGAAGCAGGGATCTGAGATTTCTAGAAAAGAATTAAAGAATTCAGAGGGAAAGATAGGCATACTAACCACCATGCAGGACACTACCTCACCATTCTCACTCGGAGTTTGTGATACGCTTACAGGTTAAAGGAACATCAAACAAGCTGTACCCTCTTCCCTGCCCCAACAAAGTCCCAGAGTAACTATCCTGGTGGATAAGAAAAACAGTTTTGTTAAAAGAAAAAACTGGGGGAACCAGCAGTTAGCATAATGGCTATGTCACTGGACTCCCGCGTAGTCGACCGCGGTTCGCGTCCCGGACCCGGTGGTTTAAAACTCACGCCGGGCGCGTGTGCGTGCGTGCCCAAGATCCCGAGAGGAGAATGGAGAAGAAGGGATTGCGGCGTGACCATCCCCCCTGGGGGGTGATTTCTCGCTTTCTGTCTCTATGTCTCTCTCTGTCTGTCTGGCGAGCGCACGCGTCCTATAGCAAAAACCTCTCAATAAATAAATAAATAAATAAATAAAAGAAAAAACTGGTACCTTAGTGAAGGAGACCCTTCTGAAAGCTGGGTTATGCCAACAGGCACTTAGATTGTTAATCATAATCTATAGCCATACATAACACTGATGTTGCTTATCAATAAGGATGAAATTCCTTACAAGGAAGAAAACAGCTTCAGCCACTGGTTCTTTAAAAGCAGCTCCGAATGGTTAATATGATTGCGTGGATAATTTTTCACAATCTCAATTCTTTCAGCTGTTTAGCCCAAGATATCATTTATCTGATTTAGCATCCCTTTAAATACTTTTACTTTTATTTTTTAAAAGGAATTATTAATTTTTTTTTTTGGCTATAGGGCATGTGTACTCACGAGAAGGGCCGGGGGGAGTAAGAAAGCAAGCTGCTAGCCACCATACCACCTGCTAGTCCTTTGGGCTCTTTCTACATGTCTTTGAGATTTCTACCAGTACATATTGGGCTGCTGCTTTCATAACTACAAAAACAGAGTTGAACTTCATACTCTCACTTGTGTCTGTCTCCTTTGGTGCAGCAGGATATGTGTGGGATTCACTTGTGTATGTGTTTTAAAGATTTATTTATTTTATTTAACTTATTATTTTAATTCACCAGAAAGAGACAGACAGAGAGAGAGGAAAAGGAGGGAGGGAGAGAGAGAGCGAGCGAGTAAGCTGCCAGGTCTGGGACTTGAACCATGGTCGGCCATGTGGGAGTCCAGCACTTCAACCACCACTCTACCTGCTGGCCCCAAGGATTCGCTTGTGTTTTTTGCACACAATTCCTGGTCACTCCATTTCACTGCGTTATGGTATTCCGATGTGTGATTATTCCATAACTTACTCATCCTTTCTACAACTGATGAGCGTTTAAGTACTAGCCAGAGTGGCGTGCTTATGAAACAGTGTCTGTAAGAGTACATGAGTGCGTGTCTTTCAGTGAGCAGATGAGGGTGTTCTGATGGGTGCACGCTGCGAGTGGAACTGCCAGGGCATAGGTAGGTGTTTGGGCAGCTTTAGTACATACTGTCAATATGTTTTCCAAGATAGTTGCATTACACTTCCCAGCAAAATATAAGAATTCCATTGTTCTACATCTTTTTTTATTTTATTCATTCTAGTATTTAATACTTGCTTTAGAAAGAAGAATTATAGGGACCAGAATTACATGGTGAAGCAGTTTTGTTGCTGGACTCCCACATGGTAGACAGTGGTTCAAGTCCTGGACCCAGAGGCTTGAAACTTAAGCCGGGCACATGTGCATGTGTGCCCAAAATCCCAAGAGGAGGACAGAGGAGAAGGGAATGTGGTGTGGTCATCCCCCCCAGGGGGGAATTTCTTGCCTTCCGTCTCTGTCTCTCTGCAAGTGCACATGCCCTATAACAAAAATCTCTCTAAAAAGAATGAATTACAGAATTAAACATCACATAAAATACTAAAGGTATAACCCAAAACAAAACAAACAAAATAACCCATCTCTAATATTGAATATTCTGCTCAAGTGTTTTACAAAGGAAGACAATCTGAAATTCCAAACTGCTCTTAAAGTATATTCTATTCTAATTAATTAAGTCACCCTGAACTGATGTTAGGGCTGTATTTTCCAAACATGCTGATATTATGAATCATCTCAGATGCCTATTATAAATACAGATTCTCAAACATATCTTTTTTTCTTTTCTTTTCTTTTTTTTTTTTTTTTTGGAGAGGTTTTCGCTATAGGGAGAGTGTGCTCGCCAGACAGAGAGAATCAGAGAGAGAGAAAGCAAGAAATCACCCCCCAGGGGGGATGGCCACACCACAATCCCTTCTCCTCCATTCTTCTCTCAGGATCTTGGGCATGCATGCACAAGCGTCCGTGAGTTTTAAGCCACTGGATCCGGGATGCGAACTGCGATCGACTATGTGGGAGTCCAGCGATATAGCCATTACGCTAACTGCTGGTCCCATCAGACATATCTTTTTATAAGAACCCTGAGATTCTTATTATCAGGCAAGTCTGGAAAATCCTGCCATTGGGATGTTTGGACCTTAACCCCTATTTAAAAGAGAACTGGGGCAAGCCAGTGGTGTGGTAGTTTTGGCAGCTGGATTCCTCGTGGCTGACTACAAGGACCAGTCCTGGACTCAGTGGCTTGCAAAGCGCAGCGTGTATGTGTGTGTGTGTGTGTGTGTGTGTGTGTGTGTGCCAAAATCGCAAGAGGAGGGAGAAATGATGGAGAGGGGATTGAGGCACGGCTATCCCCCATGGGGGTGCCTTCTTGCTTTTCCCTCTCTGGTACACTATTGCAAAATAAAACAAAACAAAAGATGGTGAGTCGGAGTAGAATATAATGTAACTACTTTGAAGAGTCCGTTTTTGGGTATTGTCTTACTTCTGTAACAGTTTCAGATATTAGATAGCCAGGTACACTGAGGCCAAAGTGCCTCGCCCTAGGTCCTTCGGTCATACCAAAACTGTCAAAGAGGATTCAGTTTGATAGACAGCCTCATTGATATGTATCATCTTCAAAAGAAATCACATTTTACTTCTAACTATAATTTTTACAGTCTACAGTTTGAAAGATGGCTGGTGTTATAAAGGAGAAAGAACATGGGAAATGGTTCATGAAACTTGGTTTCAAATTCAAGTGTGACATCTCTGGAACTCTAAATAAATCCAAAGAGCCTTTCTAGCCCGGCTCCCTTCCTGGTGAAGTAGAGATGGTATCACCCATCTTGTTCTGCTGTGGGAAAGGCTACAGAAATGAAGGCAAAGACATGAATATATAGTAAGAAATTAATAAATCTTTTTCCTTTGTAATCCGGTTTTACATCTTCTAAATTTCTTCTGTAATTGTTCACCTGTGAGCTTAACTGTTTTATAAAAATTTCTAATTACCTGCATAATGCAATTCAGCTTTTTTCAAGAAAAGTGATTAAAGGAAAAAAAAAAAAACTGTCTAATTCCACATTTTCCTTTACTTTCATCTCTGTTGGTGGAAACCAGCAGTCCTTACTTATGGCTGAAAATGATTACAAACAATAATTTGGAAAAATGTAGTAACGAGAAGTAACTGGAGGTCATAGAAAACTATAATTTTAAAATAAAGTTCAGCTCTTCCAAAACTAGAGAACATTGCTAAGGGCAATATACACACGACTTTTTTTTAACAGGACTGAAACCACTTGAAAAAGCCAACATTTCAATTTAGCCTTTCAGACGGCTTTCTAACATCAACATGCTAAGCAGTCAAATGGCATTGATTCTGGAGATCCGCGTGTTTCAAGCATCACATTTCATTTGTATGAATGCCTATGAAAACCATGCTTATAAAAATAGATCTAATTCTGTGTACTGAAAAGCAGCCTACCATATTTGAACTATATGGCCATGAAAAAAACCCCACTGGATACTATCTGCCAGTTACTACATATAAAAAGCAATGAAGAAAGGTTTATATTATATAAAGTCTCCTTCAGCTCTCTGTGGTTTGGTCCTTCTAATCTTAAAGTTGGTGAAAAACTGTGGAAAACATGAATACTTATTTTAGGAAATAAAATAACAGTAGGTAAGACTTCCAGTTAGAAGAAATTTGTAAATAATAAGTTGATGTCATATATGTATTAAACTTCACCATAAAAATCTAAGAGTAAGTAAACTGATTAACACACATCTTATCAGTAAGCTGAGTAATCGGGGCCAGCAGGTGGCATGGTGATTAAGGCACTGGATTCCCACATGGCTAGACACAGTCTGAGTCCTAGACCTGGTGGCCTGTTTTCTCACTTTCCCTCCCTTTCTTTGGTGAGTGCATGGGCCCTCTTAAATTAAAATAATAATAATAATAATAAATAAAATTAAATAATTCTTAAAAAAATAAACTGGGAAATCTAGGGCAAATCCTTCAACCTGGTGTGCCTCAGTTTTGTCCTCTATTAAAAGACGCAGTGTCACCACATACGTCGTAGGTGGCTGGGAGGTCTACACAGTGCCTGCCACCACACCTGCTCGGTAAGGACTTAGCATCAACAGTGCGGCCGCGGCAGCACTGAACTGTGGAACTCACGGGGCACGGTCACGCCGTAGTGCTGGGTGTCACTGATCAGCAGCTTCCGTTTCAGTTCATTCAGCCCTACTCCTACAGGACCTGGAAAACCAGATAAAAGAGATTCGTTATCAAACAAAACACCATGCAGACAGGTCTACAGTTGACCTGAACCCCTTAGAGAGACTGAGAACACAGATCCAATTCTGCAGCCCAGGCAAAGAGGGTATCTCCAGTTAATAAGAAAAGGCCATAGCTTTTTTGGTTATTTTCACTCTTTAAACTGAAATCTCCACCTTTCCCTCAAAAAAGTTAGAAATATTTATGTCTAAGATAAAAGAGTAGGGCCAACAGGTGGCATGGTAGTTAAGGTGCTGAACTTTCACATGGCTCACAGCAGTTTGTGTTCCAGACTCGGCAGCTTAAAACTCAACGAGGTGCAGATGCACGCATGCCCAAAATCCCGAGAGGAAAATGGAGAAGAGGGGACTGTGGCACGCCTGTCTCCCCTGGGGGATGATTCCTCACTTTCCCTCTCACTGTTATTCTCTGTTTCTCTCCACGAGCACATGTACCCTATGGCAAAAGCCTAAAAATAAATTAAATAATAAACAAATGAATTAAAATGTGAGCATAACGGAAGGATATTTGAGGATGTTACCAAGTAGTGTACCCACGAAACCTCAAAAATATGTGCAGATTTTGACCACCAAAGGCTCTCTGCCCAAACTTCACCCTCCTGCTCCCCAGGCTAGCCAAGAGTCAGGAGAAGCCAAGCAGCAGCCATCTGTATTTCAGTTCTGAGCAGAACCATTCAGGGATTTCGATCACTGAAGACCCTCTGCCCAGATTTCATCCTCCTGCTCCCCAGTCTAGCCAGGAGCCAGATTTAACTCCAAATAATAGGAAAAAAATGTATAATCCATCAGTTGACCAGAAACCACCACAGAGGTACAAGAAATATGAGAAACCAAGAAAATATCTCTCCACTAATGAAAAAGAATGACTCTTCTTCCTCTACAAAGAATACAAGGGAACTCGTGGAAATGTCAGATAATTAAAAATATTCATAGTGACAAAACTGACAGAGATGCAAGAAAATAGAGGCAACAAACTCCAGAAGATGTAGGAAAAAAGAGACACTGAGTTCCAGGAGGTGAGGAAGTTCTTGCATGATCTGCAAGAGGAGATTTACATCATAAAAAAAGAATCAAACGAAATTGTTAGAGATGAAGGCTGTAATATAGGAAATCAAAACTTCCATTAAAAATATCAAAAGCAGATTAGATCATAAAGATAATCAAACCTCTTACCTAGAGAAATTCACCAAAAAGACTGAGAAAATAACTCTAAAAAAATGAGAATAACATACAAGTAATACTAGATACCATTAAGTACCCAAACATTCAGATCATCAGTATCCCAGAAGGTGAAGAAACTAAGGGCATTGATAATCTATTCCATGAAATCTTGAAAGAAAACTTTCCAAACCTTCCTGGAAGAAAACTTTCCAAACCTAGAGAGGCACTCAAATATCCAGACCCAAGAAATGCAAAGGACCCCACAGGGAATCAACCCAAGAAGATCTTTCCTGAGACCTATCATAGCCAGTTTGCCCAAAATCACCGACAGCAACACAATACTAAAATTGGCAAGAGAGAAATGTCAGGTTACTTTCAAAGGATATTGCATAAGGCTAATGTCGGATCTCTCATCAGAAACAATGCAAGCAAGGAAAGAATGGGTAAATATATTCAAAGTGTTAAGTGAAAAACAATTTCAACCAAGAATACTGTACCCAGCAAGATTATCCCTCATATGGGAAAAAAAGACAAAAACATTCTCAGAGAAACAAAACCTGAAAGAATTTACCAACACCAGACCAGCTCTCCAAGAAGTGCTGAAGGGAGTGCTATACCAGGAAAACTAAAGTCGGACACACAGAAGTAAGAGTACAAGAAACCACCAAGAGAACGGCCAGACTAATGGTAGGGACAGGTTCAGAGTTGAATGTTAACTTCCAGAGTTTAAATGGAAAGATCAGACCACAATAACACTGCAAATTCAATAGAAGAGAGATTAATTAAATGATTCTGAACTAAGTGAAATAGAATTTCTTTTTTACTTTAGACTAGAACATTACTGATTTTCCATATTTAAGGATTTTTGTCTTTTCTTAAAGTGTTGGATAGGTTCATCTACCCACATTGGAAGTGAATCCTAACCTTTTTCCAGGCTTTAAGTTTTAAGCAGATTTCTCTTTAACATTTTTATATTTTGATCTATTAAAACTAAAACCTTTTTGAAATCAAAAATACCTATTAGTACCTATCTAATGACTGCAGTAAGATACAGCACCCCAGCAATGTGCTACTTCATACTATGCTCACTTTACTCACTGAGGTTTACGCCTAAAGTCATGATATTGAAAGTCTTTAAATTAATTAATATCTTTAGTGAATCAATAAAATGTGAAAAAGGCATGAAATTCAACTGTACATACCAGACAGTGTGGGACAAGGGGGGTAGTAGGCAGAGGGTGAGAGGTAGGGAATCAAGTGGGGGTGGAAGCAGAATATGTGAGACAAGAAATAGAAAACTATTTGTTGGTGATAGCATGTACGGTAATATCCTTGATTGAAACAATATACAACGTATACTAGATGGAAAAATCTCATTTTGTATGCTGTACTGATGTATAGTGAATGACTGTAAATAAATATGTGCACCTAATAACATTAGAGGGTACAGTCTAGATAGCGACCATTTTAATTTAAAATATTTTTAGATCTTAATAGAATAAAATCTTTCATTTTGCCTTTACTTGGGCCGTCAATTCAATTTTGCATTTAGAATGTGCAAACCCACTGGCCACCCTTGTACCTGTTGATATCCCCCCTGCACTACGCATCCCAGTTGGTCCTTAAGCATCTGGAAACTTGCGTGGGCCTTACACATTTAAATCAGTTCAGTGCATACATACAGTGATCCAGACATACAGTAAACGCTACAGACAATAAAACATTATAAATGAAACTCTATTTTCAAAGAAAGTAATTGGTTGATCGAGAGACCAGGGCTCAAAAAACAAAAAGCAGAGAGCAGTTTCAAATACAGTCTGAAATTCAAAAGTTAGAAAGTCACAGGCCCCAAATGGCCAATGTCCCTTTTCCATTTCTAGACGTCTATTTGACGACAGCAGAGTGCTGTGGGCAGAGCACAAGCTACAGGGCCAGCCTGTCCTGAGCTAGACTCTGTCTCAATCCCTCCTTGCTTGGTGATATCAGACAAGGTAGTCACTGAGTCTGATTAAAGTTCATTCTGCTTCTAAAAGTAGCTACGGCCCCTTTCTTGGGAGAAAGGAAGGAGAACTCACGGACGGTGCCTAACCCAGAACCCAGGCACTGCCAGTCCATTCCTTCGCCCACCTCCTCTTCCAACCTGGGTGGGTCAGAGGGAGCTCTGAGGAGAGTACGGTCTTATGTCAGAATACGGTGCCTTGAGAAGAGTGGTGAGGACATTCTGGGTGGAGGGAAAGGGAGAGCAAAGGTGAAGCGGCAAGAATTGGGGGCTCTGCCTTCTGGGCTCTGATGCCACTCCAAGGTCCCTCGCCACCCTTGTGTGCAAACACCTGTCCACAGGGAGCTGTTCACTAAGCACTGTCCCATGCTGCTGTCAAGTCCAAGCCCTAACAATGTCCCCTTGTTCTCTACGACAGTGGCTCTCAATGCTCCCTCTTACGGTAAATACTCCATCATGTCCCATTTATATTCAGAACACCTAATATAACATGTTAATATATTTACTTTCCCCCTCCAAATCAGTATATTGTCCTAAATGTAATACATGAAAGAAACATAATTTGCAATGAAACAATATGTATCTCAATATGTAAATGTCTGACAAAACGAGGGCAGAAAACCTAATGCAGTCAGATGTCTGCACCTACTTAGAATACGTAAGTTCAGATCTAAAAGATTGGGAGCCATTTTCTGCCAGAAAACACAGGAAAACTGAAGCCCAGAGGTATGGGTAAAATCAGAGTAAGGACTCGCATGTGGACAGAAACCACAGGTCAGGCTTATTTAAACACGGTAGGAAAGAGGGAAACAGCCTTAACTGGTATCAGGACATTTATGATCAAGACTATCAAATTAACCACATCAAGACCATCAAAGAGAAGAAAATGATACAAATGACCTGGGTTTTGCCTAGGAGAGTAGTAAAAAATGCTTCCTCACGGGAGGGGACAGGGCGTCAGTGTCATGGGAGGCGGCTCTCGCCTAGAGGCCCACCATCTACTGCGTCATCTGCTCCACGCTGAACGTCTAGCCCGACATTTGGAAGTGGTGTGGGCTGCAGATCAGAGGTTTGTTCCAGCAACGTCAAGTCTACATTCTTCGTCCCTCCCCTAGACATTTTTTTTAAAATGTGCCCTTATGCATGTTCACAACGTGCCCCTGACAGGGCCCTCTCAGTACTGCCCCTGCTGAGACTCGGTGCTCTGAGACGTAGCATCGACTCTTGTCATTCCCTGCACCTCAATTCCTGCCATCACCTTGGGTGGTGTCCACACCAGTGTGGGACACCCTTCCTCCCTGATCTCTGGTGACCTTCCTCTCCCTGCACCTCACCGACTATCTGGACACGGCTGGACCTGGCCCTCCCTCCATAGGAGCGGCTTCACTACTCAAATATTAAGTTCGAACTTCTCAGTAGGGTGTCTATCTGGCTCTGGTGGCTCTGCTCCTCTGAAAAGAGATAAAAATCTGTCCACCGTCTACAAAGCTCTGCGGGATCTAGGCCCTGCCTTGTCCTTCGGTCTGGAAGCATCTGCTCAAGCTCTGCCTTAGACCTGAAGCCTCCTGCAGTTTTCATCTGTCCCCAGAATACATTAAAAACTGCAATTAAACCACTTGTTTAGTGGCCTGTCGCTCCCACCAGACAGAGGGGCCACAGTACAGGAGTCAGGTGACACGGCTTACCATCCCCAGTCGGTCCTCAATAGACATCTGCCGAGCAATCAAGTGAAACCTGTGTGTCACCATCACCGTTCCTGCTCAGAATGACCTCAACTACCTCAGAGGACATGGGAGCCAACACACGGCAATGTTGGCAATGTCTTATAAACCTGGGCCTCGAGATTCGTCTTATTTTCAGTTCTGTTCACCATAGCTTGGGTGCATGCTTGAGAGAGGGAGAAAAAGAGAGATTCCACTGACGGGTCTGGTCACACCACAACCCCCTCTGACACACCTGCTCCCCAGGCTCTTGGGCAGGTATGCACTACCCAGCCAACATAGGGAGCTGAGCCCAGAGTTGGCCACGTGGTTTCCAGCACCGCAGTACTGTCTGCAACTGCCTGCTGATGGGTGGGGCCTGACCCAACAACCCCTGACCCTTCTCTCCAGTTGCCCACCATCTCTAGAGCTCTCTCCCATCCCGAATCGTCACCTCTCTTGCTTCTAGCTCCTTTCCATCAGCACTTAAAGTCAGAAAGCCAGGTCGGCCCTGCAGCCTAGCAGTTAAGGGAGCAGGATCCCACAGGGCTGACAGTGGCCTGAATCCTGGCCCCCGCAGCTTGGGAAAAATGCACTAGGCATGTGTATGCCCGAAATCCTGACGAGGTGGAAAAAGGAGGTGACAGAACTGTGGTATGACAATGCCCCCTGGGGAGAGCTTTCTCTCCCTCTCTGTCTCCCTCTGACAATTAAAAAAAAAAAAAGAAAATAGTAGCCAAAAACCTTACAAAGCCTCTCTGAAGGACAGCAAGTAGCTATATCACACCTGGCCAACTGTGAGGTTCAAGTCCTGAACGCTGCAGCTTAAAAAACACATTGAGTGCACGTGGTTGCATGCCCAAAATCCCCAGGGGAGAAAGGATTGCAGTCTGGCAATCCCCCTGGGGGTGCTTTCTTCCCCTCCCTCCCTATCTACAGCAAGCTCATGTGCCCTATCGCAAACTATAAATAAAGCAGCCTCGACCTTTCCCTTAACCCTCAGCTCTCTCCAGCCACTGCTCACTCCAGTCTCCACCACCCTGGTATGGACTGCACACCTTCTCCCTGGCCCCTAACCCTCTTCTTCCCCACTGCTCACCAAATCGGAGGTAAGTTCCCTGGTGGGTGTGTAGTTGTGTGAGTGACACAGACCCCTATAGCCATCCTTCCTGCCACTCCTCCCTTGCCCTAGATGATCCTCCAGCTGCAAGAAACACCGCAGGTTCTCCTGTGGGGTCCTCACCACAGGCCGCTGGCTCTTCCCAAAACATTCCTACTTCCTCTGTACTCCACTAATCCTTGCTAGTTTGGGATTCAGCTTAGACACCCACCCCTTAAAGGAATCTCCCCAACACCTTCAATGCAGGTTAGGCACCAAGTTCGCGTGCATCCTACACTCCTGCTCCCAAGGACCACCGTGCTGCAGTGACTTCTGCTCGGGAGCCTCAGTCTCTAAAGACTGGGAGCTTGGAGACAACGCCCAGGTGTCTACCTCATTCGGGGCCTGCTCCCGGGCCGGCAAAATGTAGCCGCTCATCAGGTTACACAGAAAATAATCAAGATGACAGTGCCAATGACAAGACGGGGTCTCCTCATGTGGCAGGCACGTGGTTCGCGGTTTATATGCACAGCCATGAAACCTCCAAACATCCCTACCAGAAAGGTAAAATGACCCTCATTTTACAGATGAGAAAACTGAGACCACAGAAGGGCAGGTGATTTTCAGTGGGCCACACATCTGGAATGTGGCTTAGCAGGTATTCCAACCCTGCTGTCTGACTGGAAAGTCTGCATTCTTTCCACTCCTCCTGTGATCTTATCAAGAGGATGTCTGGCGAGGGGCCCCAGCTGCTCTGCCATCTGTTCAAGGCTGTGACCTGGAACTTCATGGACTCATCTACCCCATTCCACGCTGCCCCACACTTTAGACGGTGATGCCTTTGTGCCCGTGGAAAGCCACAGAAGTCAGATCCAGTGATGTTGGACCTCCTCCTGTACAGAGCCTCGGAGAAGCCGAAAATAAATCTCATGAAAACGACATGTGCATCAGGCCTGGGCAGCTTACCCTGGGGCATGTCTGTTAGGTTCCTGATTCAGGACTAAGGAAACTCAAACATGACGATACTTACATGAAAGCCAAAAAAGCACATCTAAAAAACAGTTTTGGAATTCAGGCAGTGAACTAGAATCAGTGGGTTCACTAGAACAAAAGAACATGTATAATCAGCCCAGGAATATAAATATGTATTTATCTGCTCCATTTGAAAGACATTCCATAAGAATTTATAAAACCACATTGGAAAGAAAGAATAGGAGCCCTGCTTATCAATCCCCATCAGTTGAAGTTCTTAAAAAAATATATATCAATTGGATAATTAAGGTGATTAGAAGGGCATACTATTTTAAATTACTCTGTATGTATTTCATTAGTAATTCCATATTGAAAGTAGGCAAACGCATGTAATTTTTATAAAAAGGTTCACAGATCTGGGCTAAAGAAATACAGCCCATTTAAAATGTCAGTAAGATGATGCAATGTTTCAACTTGATATTTCACATTTAAGAAAACAGTCTCTGATAACTAAATGCAAAGATTCTTTTATTTTTATCTGAAAAAGAAATGGTAAAAAATGTATATGCAAATGCTTGGCTTCATTCACACAGAAGGAGAATTTAGACATACTGAGCTGTCAGAAAAGTCATGACGTATTTTTCTGTTTTCTAAGCAAAAGCAAGTCATGGACTTTCCAACAACCCAACACATCACACCTTTCCCCCCAGAGAACCCCTGCGATGGCTGACATGACTGCACCCTTAGCCATGCAATCAAGAGAGGATGAGTGTTCTCAATGATTCTGTTTCAGACTGTTTTTAATCCCATGAATATGTCTCAGTGTTTATGACTGACAACATGTTTATGTATGCAAAACAAAAATATATGAGAATTATAGCAAAGTATACTTTCAAAATTCATAGTTGATGCATAAAAGCTTTTCATTCTGCTAACATGATCCCCAAAAGACCTACTTTCTGAATCTGAAACAGACACACACAACTAAAAACCAAAAAAAAGGGGGCGGGAAAATGAGTGGAGAAAGCTCTGAGGCAATAAAACCAGTGCCCTGAGTAGCACTTTGAGACTGCAGGTGCACTGAAAGAATGCTTTAACATTTCAGGATGATGTTCTTGTACTAAGAAAGAGAAGCTTACGGTCATGCTCTAGAGGACTGTATTTTGAAGCTTCAACTGTCTACTTTTTCATGTGTTAGTGCAACTCGGAGTGAATGAGTTTACTGAGTGGATATTTACTAAAACAGTAATGTACTGCTATTGTGAAAATAATCTTGCCAACGGCATGTGGTACATATATGTTTAGACTAACACTCATGTAGTCTACGAAAAACGAGCACAAAGTCATTTTTATTTGGAACTGGTATAGAATTTAGGTCTAGTTTTCTTAAGGCTGATGAATAGCACACGGTATTGAATCATTTAAATGTAGGTGCGTGGTACCTTAGACATGAAAGGACAATCACGCTACAGATTAGGGTGTGGATCTGTTAGAAAAAATACTTCACCAAAAAAGAGACACAGGGCCAGATGGTGGGACAGTGGTAAAATGGGACCCTCTACAAGGCCAGCCACATGCGAAGGTTCTGGGTTCTCACTCAGAGGCCTTCCTGAGTATGCAGGGCCCACAAGCACCCATGGTTAGGGCAGGCTGAGGCTGGGATGGCTCCTGGCATCAAGACCCTGCTGGCTGGTGCTGGTTACTCTCTCTCTAGCTTTCATAGAAGAAAGAAACCTAAACATACTTTAAAAGAGAAAGATACAGAGATACAGATTAGGTAAATTTTTTTTTTTTTGAAAGGTTTTTGCTATAGGGTGTGTGTGCTTGCCAGAGACAGAGAGAGAAAGTGAGAAATCGCACCCCTGGGGGGATGGCCATGCCACAATCCCTCCAACTCCATTCTCCTCTTGGGATCTTGGGCACACACGCACATGCGCCCAGCGTGAGTTAAGACTGTGGGTCTGGGACTCAAACCATAGTCGACTACATGGGAGTCCAGTGACATAGCCATTACACCAACTGCTGGTCCCCTAGCTAAATTGGTTTTAACACATAATATATGTGGCAATCATAATGTATTAGTGATAAAATCCATTCCTTTTTATGTTTTGTTTTGTTTTTTTTTGTTTGTTTTTGTTTTTTTTTAAATTCATGACAGCATATGTGTGAGAGAGAGAAAAGAAAGAAAAGCACTCATGACAGGGTCTGGTCAAGCCGTGATCCCCTGTCCCTGGCTGCGATTCCCTGTCCAGACCTCCAGCTTGTCAGGTCCTTGGGCAGGCACACGCGCCAGGCGTGTTTTCAGTCTGACTTCGGGACCTGAGCCTGTGGTTCCAGAACTGCAGTTCAGTTTGTTACCGAAGGCCCACCGGCCTGGGCCCCATTCTTATTTGGACTTACAGCAAATGCTTGGGTTAATGTCCAACACTAAATCATATACTGGAGAACATTTGTTGCTCTGACCAAGTGCTGTCCACTTTTGTTACTGATCTTCGTGCAGCCTGGCACAAACATAAAAATGGCACATCATGCAGAGAGCTGGTGACATGAGTGTGGCTTTTACTGCGGGTTTCCCTCCACTGTACCTGCACTGCTCCACAGCAAAATTCCTCCACAGCTCCCCATGGGCGTTTTTTTATGGTATTGGCCAGACTTACTACTCTTACTGTCCAGAGAAAAGGATCAGAATGACTGCAGTCTGCAATAAATATCCAAACTGGTTTTCTTTTTTAACCCCCTCCCCACAAAAAACCACTGATTTATGTGATTTATTGCAAGATAAACCCAACGAAATCTCTAGGTATGCCTCGGATCAGACACGTGTGCTAAAGTTTTCTGACCGTATTGTAGCATTACGACTATGTTGCTCTAGGCAGGACGTAAAACAAGCAGGCGACTGTCTTTAACCCACTGCCTTAGAATGATCAAATCACTGGGTACCTGGATTTTTGTGTTTGAGAGTGACAGATGTGTTTATAAAACTAAATTTACAGTTCCTTTGGAATCACGCTATATAAAAAGTACAGCAACTTGGCAGTTCATAACGAGCCCTGATAGAGGTCCAGAACCCTTTCCTCCATTACGTTCATAATGGGAGAAAAATGTTACTAATTGTACGCTTATGCCAAACACAAGGAAGGAGAGAGGGACGAATGGAGGGAGGAAAGGAAAGGACAGTGGGAAACTTGCTGAAAGAGTCTCATGTTTGGGGGCCAGCAGATGGTACGGCAGTTAAGGTGCTGGATTCTCACATGGCTGACTGTGGTTCAGGTCCCAGACCTGGTGACTTTTCTCTGTCTGTCTGTCTCTATCTCTCTTTCTGTGTCTCTCTCTGGTGAGTACATGTACCCTATAACAAATTAAAAAATGATAAAATTAAATAAATACTTCTATTAAAAAAAAAAAGCATCATGCTTTCCAAAGTATATGCATATTGACTTAGGAGTCTCACCTCTATCTCAGAGCTATGGCAACAGTGCAGTGAACTACGAGGTCAGACACTGACACTCCAGTCATCCGCAGCTACATGGAAGCAGAGACTTTGGGCCTGTGACCTCTCAGTCAGCCTATGGATCTCCGGATTCAAAATCCAGCAAGTCCTCATCCCCAACTCCCGATTACCCTTAACCCACCTCTCTTTCTTCGTGCTTATCATCCTCTAATAACTGTACAAATGACATCTTTATTACTTATTATTAACTTGGAGAGATTTTTGCTATAGGGCACATGCGCTCAACAGAAAGAGAGAGAGAAAAGTGAGAAATCACCACCCGGGGGATGGCCACACCGTAATCCCTTCTCCATTTTCCTCTCAGGATTTTGGACATGCAAGCACACGTGCCCAGCATGAGTTTCAAGAATCGGGGTCCAGGACTTGAACTGCAGTCAGCCCCATGTGAAGTCCAGCAACGTAACCATTATGCCATCTGTTGGTCTCTATTACTCACTTTTTATAAATAAGTTTCAGATCCATCTTCTCCCATTAGACTGTAAATGGCATGAGGGCAAAACATGTATGATGCCCTCAAATGAACCGATGTACTCAGAACCACGTCTGGCATGGTCAGTACTTGCATGAACAACAGCTGAACGAATGGAGATGTAACTTATACCCAGAAATTATGCCTGAGTATAAATATTTAAGATAGATCAAGACCATAAAAAGTCAAGGGTGATTCTATAATAAAGATCATATTTACCTCTTACAGACAAGGATTATAATTTTAAATCCATCACACACTCATAAAGCTGACTATCTATATAAAATTCTCCAGAGCAGACTAATTCCTACTGTCTTTCAAAGTTCAACAAATATGGGAATTCTCATAAACATATTAACATTTACATTTCATTTTGAGTGCTTGTTTTGCTTTCTCCTTTACGTGGGAGGCTTTGTGTTATGCCATAGTTTTACGGAAAACCGATGACAGTCTTACCAATGTCTGTTTATTCCAACTACCTTTACAGCATCTAAGATCGGGCACAAGGAGGACAGAAGAGGACTCAGGCTCAAGCCTGAAATGTGAAATATACAGGAAGATTTATTATTAGTTTCCTCTTATGCCTCATAACCAGACAGAACAAGTCACAATCTGTCTGAATATCCACAAGATGAATTTTTGCTCTTGTTTTGGCTTAAACCACAAAAAGTGTTTTAGTAGCTTTTTTAAACACCAGAGCATTCTCCCCACTTTTCCCCCAGCCTCCAACACATTAGTTGACTTTATTTCTTTACTCTTTAAAAAATCCTGTTTGGCTAAAGATAAAACTTGCTACGTAGGAAAATAAGCCCGACATTTGGTTTTCACCTACTATTTAGAAAATACTTTAAAACGCAGATGGGAAATTTACAGAAGCTGTCACTGGGCTTCTAATGGCTAAAATCTGACTTAGAAATAGTATGTTTGCAAAATGAGAAGAAAATTAAAAACTTCTGATCCAAGCTCACGGTCTTCCATTGTCATATTTTGGCCATAATAATTTGGCCATTTTTTTTTTTTTTTAATTTCTTGAACACTCACCCATGTACTATTATGGTTTAAAATACAGAGAAGACAATACTTTGTAGCTACGTATCAATATTTATCTAATAGTTTAAAAGCAAATACCATTATTCACAGTGGTTTTTGAAAGCACACGGTTTCCATCTTCCTATATGCCTCAGAGGAGCCAAGGAAACATTTCTTTTTTTTTTTTTTTGAGAGGTTTTTGCTATAGGGTGCGTGCGCTCGCCAGAAAGACAGAAAGAGACAGAAAGTGAGAAATCGTCCCCCAGGAGGGATGGCCATGCCGCAATCCCTCCTCCTCCATTCTCCTCTCGGGGTCTTGGGCGCACACGCACCCGGCATGAGTTTAAGCCACCAGGTATGGGACTCGAACCGCGGTTGACTACATGGGAGTCCAGCGACACAGCCATTATGTTAACTGCTGGTCCCCCAAGGAAACATTTCTCAAGTATGTAATTTTTTTTAAATAATCATGAAAATAAACAGTTTATTCAAGAACAATCCAGAACTTCTGTTATTGGTGATTTTTTACTTGATTATCACTTTCAGATGACAAACTACTAAATAATCTAATCTAGTTTGTAAATGTTTCGAATACTGAGGTTCCAAACCAGCAGAAGCCTACTCCTATTTCGACACTGTGTGTTTATCTTATTAGTATTTTTAATTAACATCTAAGGATTGCCTTTTATTAAAATCTTGCTAGGTACCAGAAATTGACCTAAGTCTTTGCAAAGATTATTTTGATTAGTCAACAAAGTAAACTTGGAAAGCAGGTGTTTGTATTACCTCCATTTTTTTAAATGAAGAAACTGAGGCCCACAGAGGACTTGAACTGTGCAGGTGCTGTGTCATTCCTGAAGGGCAGACCAGGACTGGGGTTCAGGCTGGCCTTGCCTCAGGGGCCCACTGAGGGGGCCTCTACACTATTCTGCATCACAGATTATAGGCAGAGATTTCTACAGGGCAACAAACTCCACACTTCTGATCTTAAAAATGTGCCATATATACAAACGAAAGGGTTTTCTGAGACACAATGACACAGAAGAAAGTGTGTAATGACAAATGTTTTTTGAAGAACAGTTACATAAAATGACCCTGGCTGTCACCAGATCACACTGTGGAATGTCACACTGTACAGAAGGCCACTGGGCAGATGTGGAGAGAAGGACACATCCTAAGTTCAGTCAATGGCACCAGGGGACTAAATTTTCCAGCCTCCACCTGTACAGGCATTCTGGATTTTGGCAGATTTAAACTCTTTCCTTTAGCAGGAACATCACAAAGAAGTTCGCAAACGTGACACATTCATTTTCTTTCACTCTGTACTGTTCAGAGAAAGGGTATGATATGTAATCCAACATAACAACAGAATAAAACTAAAATTTCCTATCGAATTTGTTTTAACACAATTGCTACCGACGTTAAGAAGGGGGCCAGCAGATGATGTGGAGGGTAATGCAGCTGGATCTCAAGTCTGCAGTTCGAGCCCTGGACCTGGAGGCTTGGAAACCACACTGGGCGTGTGTGCATGCGTGCCCTAAGTCCTGAAAGGACAATGGAGAAGGGATTGCTGCACAGCCATCTCCTCAGGGGTGCTTTCTCACTCTCCTGTGAGTGCAAGTCCCCTATAGCACACACACACACACACAGAAACAACAACAAAAAAGAAAAACTTCATTAAACCAGCAATTGCTCCAAGTAGAGAAATAAAGTTAAGGAATTCCAAGTGGGAGACAGAGAAAGAGGTCACTACAGGTTGACACCGTGGGGATAAATTGAGACAAAAAAAGAAAGAAAAAAAGCTTCAGGGTCCTGTGGGAAAGGTAAAGCTGCAAAGAGAAGGGGGTCAGGATCTGCCTATTGGAAGAGGAAGGCACCTGGGGCCAGCCACGGAGGACACTGGTTAGGGGGGACAGACCTCCTAACCAATGACATGGCCGACCATTTGAATCTTGGCCCTGGAGGCCTGAAAAACACATCCAGTGGCTGTGTATACACACCTGGACTCTGATAGAATGGGGAAGAGGTGTGGTGTGGCCGTGCATGCCTCACTGTGGGGGCTGCTTGCTCGCTCACTCGCTCTCTCTCTGGTAGGCACACATGCCTTCTGGCAATTATAAATAAATAAATAAAATAAAATAAAATAAAATAAAATAAAATAAAATAAAATAAATAAAGCAAGCCACCTGGCAGAGTCTATATTTAGTTCAGAATTTAGGTTCCAGGAGTGTAAAGTTCAAAGGGCAAAGTGGAAATGAGGTGACTGAAGTGCACAGTTACACTGCCCTATTTACTGAAGACCGGCCACACGTGCTTTGTTCATTGATTCCAAGTCTAACAATCACGTAGAACAGGGTTTGGCTGACAATGAACTGCTATGATGCGTATCTTTGGAAGCACTGTTTTAGCTCAGAAGGTGGCTGGGATCACTCCGCGGCATTCTTCTGTCCTAATGACCCCTCTGTGCTATCCTAATGACCCTCAGAAACTCAGCTCAGGAGATATAAGGGCTGAGGTTCTCTTACCCAGTTCTGAGGAGGCTGGTCAAGGTGCAGCATTGAAGAGAAGCTAGAGTCCATCTGTGAGGGGAGCTTTCTGCTGGGGAGTTCAGCTCCACGATGGTGAAGAAAGCCCACTGGGGCCTCTTGCCCCACCGGGGCCTCTTGCCCCACTGGACAGAATAAAATCTCTGATGGTGGGGCCAGCAGGTGGCATAGTAGTTAAGGCACTGGACTCCCACATGGCTGGCAGTGGTTCAAGTTCCGGACCTGGTAGCTTGAAGCAAACTGGGCGTGTGCGCGCGCGCATCCAAAATCCCAAGAGGAGAATGGAGAAACGATAGTGGTATGGCCATCCTCCTGGGAGGTGATTTCTTACTTTTCTCTCTGTCTCTCCGGTGAGT
>NW_006159427.1:6113167-6184669 GCF_000334495.1 Tupaia belangeri chinensis
AAATAAAATAAAATAAAATAAAATAAAATAAAATAAAATAAAATAAAATAAAATAAAATAAAATAAAATAAAATAAAATAAAATAAAATAAAATAAAATAAAATAAAATAAAATAAAATAAAATAAAATAAAATAAAATAAAATAAAGCAAGCCACCTGGCAGAGTCTATATTTAGTTCAGAATTTAGGTTCCAGGAGTGTAAAGTTCAAAGGGCAAAGTGGAAATGAGGTGACTGAAGTGCACAGTTACACTGCCCTATTTACTGAAGACCGGCCACACGTGCTTTGTTCATTGATTCCAAGTCTAACAATCACGTAGAACAGGGTTTGGCTGACAATGAACTGCTATGATGCGTATCTTTGGAAGCACTGTTTTAGCTCAGAAGGTGGCTGGGATCACTCCGCGGCATTCTTCTGTCCTAATGACCCCTCTGTGCTATCCTAATGACCCTCAGAAACTCAGCTCAGGAGATATAAGGGCTGAGGTTCTCTTACCCAGTTCTGAGGAGGCTGGTCAAGGTGCAGCATTGAAGAGAAGCTAGAGTCCATCTGTGAGGGGAGCTTTCTGCTGGGGAGTTCAGCTCCACGATGGTGAAGAAAGCCCACTGGGGCCTCTTGCCCCACCGGGGCCTCTTGCCCCACTGGACAGAATAAAATCTCTGATGGTGGGGCCAGCAGGTGGCATAGTAGTTAAGGCACTGGACTCCCACATGGCTGGCAGTGGTTCAAGTTCCGGACCTGGTAGCTTGAAGCAAACTGGGCGTGTGCGCGCGCGCATCCAAAATCCCAAGAGGAGAATGGAGAAACGATAGTGGTATGGCCATCCTCCTGGGAGGTGATTTCTTACTTTTCTCTCTGTCTCTCCGGTGAGTACATGTGCCCCATAACAAAAATCTCTACTAAAAAAAAAAAAACAAAAAACATCTGCAGAAAAGGAACAACCGAGGGTTCTGAGAAGCAGGCAGGGTGTGGCAGGGAGTGCAATCTGAGAAGGGACCTCATGGAGATGAAGTTGCCCTACCATCGTGGGCTTTACCCAGAGGACGAGTCCCACATCAGAGTTGCACAGTGGGGTCATGGCTGGCATAGCTGAGACTTTGTGAAAGTTTGGGGCCCTCGGCTGTGCAGGAGTGCGAGAACCTGAGAGCTGCAGACCAAAGGTTTTGAGAAATGAACTAAGTCTTAAGTCTCTGAGCAACTCAAGCGTCACATGCACGGAATAGCAGAGAATGAAAACAGAGCTGAGGCATGCACCCTGAACCCACCCAGACTGATTTTCCAGAGAAATATAAGACCAACACCTACACAGCATAATGTCCATAATGCCCAGGACACAGAAGGAAATGACGCAACATGAGAAAACGAGACAAAAGTGACCGATTCTCAAGAAAAAACACATTTGACAGATGCCACCAACCCCAAAATGACTCTGATGTTTAAATGATCCAAAACAACAAAGGAATTTTTTATTTTCATCTTTGCTAGAGGGCAAAGGTGCTCACCGGAGAGCGCACAAGCGAATGGGGCACGGCCGTGACGCGATCCTTTGCCCTCCGTTTCTCTACAGGGCTGGCCCAGCATCTTTCTTCTTCTTCTTCTTCTTCTTAATTAATGAATTACTACCCCTATTTTCGCCCCATTCCCTTCCCACAACCATTTCCCACCCTGAGAACTTCCCAAATTGCCTCTGGAGTCTGGTTGCTGTCCACGTGTTTATGCCTTCCCATCTCCTAGAGCACAGACGTTCAGTCATGTTAACTGAGGTCCGTCAGGTCATGGTAAACACACTTGAAACTGATGGAAAAATAAAGTCCTCAGCAAATACAAAGAAACGAACAAGGGAATGGCGTAATGGCTATGTCGCTGAACTCCCACGTAGTCGACTGCGGTTCGCGTCCCGGACCCGGTGGCTTAGAACTCATGCCAGGTGCATGTGCGTGCGTGCCCAAGATCCCGAGGGGAGAATGGAGGAGAAGGGATTGCGGTGTGACCATCCCCCCTGGGGGGTGATTTCTCGCATTCTGTCTCTATGTCTCTGTCTGTCTGGCGAGCGCACACGCCCTATAGCAAAAATCTCTCAAAAGCAAAAAAAAAAAAAGAAAGAAGAAATGAACAAATCGGTCATTTCACAAGTACAATATCAAAAAGACAAAATTCACTCGGTGGACTAAATAGCAAAATGATAAAGGAAAAACCAGGGATCTTGGAAAGAGACCAACAGAAATGATCAAATTTGAGATATAGGGGGAAAAAAAAAAAACCACAACAAAAAACTAGAAAAACTGATCAGAACCTCTGGGACCTGTGAGATGCTATCAAGGATCTCACATATCTGTGTGGGAGTTCAGCACCCTGAGGCGTGAGAAAGCATGGATGGATGGATACCAGCTCTGGGCTTCGTAACCGTTAAGATGGAGCTCTATCCTGAATTAGTAGAGACCTGCCCAGGAGTCCTGCCCCTAGAACAGACCAATCATGGTTTATTTTCCTTTGGCATCCTCCTCCTTCTGTTTCACACCTTCCCCAAGAGAGAGCCGATGAACACCTGCACAAGCCAATACTGCGTAACAGGACCCCATGGCGACTTCTAACAAGCACGAGGCCAGCCTCTCGTCCTCTTCGGAAGATTCTAGGGCTCACCCGATTCTGCTCCATAACCATCAGGCATCTCTAGCTGCATCTGGCTAGGGAGTTACTTTTATTCTTCCCGGAGTTACTCCTCAGACTCCTAAGTTATCCTCATCTCTCTTCCCTTCCTCAGGCCTGACAGGAGGATTTAGAGGCTAGCACCTCCAGGAGGAGGAGAAAGACAAGGTTATCCTAGTTTCCTCTTTCAGTTAGATCCCTGGGGAAAGCTCAGAAGACAGATCTGTAATCATAATCCCCTGGCTCTACAGAGGGCCACCTGGATGTGATGGGAAACGAGAGACCTACTCTCTGCCCTGGGCCCAAAGCACAGCTCTTTTTTCTGCTGAGAAGAGGCGACGGGGAGGGGGAGACGCTGCGAGCCGGGTGCTGGCAGAAGGAGGGACCGTGTGGAACACTGGGTTACCGGTGAGCACGGGGTTCGGGGGTGCAGGATGCTGGGAAGTGTTCTCGTTAGTGTGACTCCCGGCTGGAAGCTGGGGTGTGTCAAGTGCTGGAGTAAAATTAAGACCTTAGGGAAATATTCTTCAGCTATGGTTTGGGGAGTTTGGTAACACGGATAGGAGGTGTGAACGTTGCTAATAAAGGGGAGTGTGATTTCTTTTGCGCTACGTAAATATGTATTTCTACATGACAGAAACGATGTGTCCACTGGTGTGAGGCATCGTCCCCTGGGAGTCACCCATCATCTGTGTGAATTCAGCTTGTGCTGAAATCACTCAAAGAACCCCGACTTAGGAAGGTGGGTGACTGATTCTTTAGTTTTTCCATTTATTTTCATCCCATAACTGCCATCTTGAATCCATAAAGGAATAATCAACAAGAGACACCATGCTCCAATATTCCAAAATGTACCCCAAATTGCTGGCTTTGATCCTGGAAGCGTAAATAATTCTCAAGGATTTTTTTTTAAGAGAGATTTTTGCTGGGGCCGGCAGGTGGCGTGGTGGATAGGGGCACTGGACTCCCACATGGCCGACCATGGTTCAAGTCTCGGACCTGGTGGCTTGCTTTCTCACTTCCTCTCTCTCTCTCTGTCTTTCTCTGATCAAACTGGAAAATAATAATGATAATAATAATAAATAAAGTTAAATAAAACAATTCTTATAAAAAGAAGAGTATGCAAATTACACTCTTAAAAAAAAAGATTTTTGCTATCAGGTGTTAGCACTTGCCAGAGAGACAGAGAGAAAGAGAGAGAGAAATCCCCCCCCCCCCCCCCGACGACACACCACAGTCCCTTCTCCTCCATTCTCTTTAGGATTTTGAGCACACAAGCACACGTGTCTGACCTGAGTGTCAAGCCTCCAGGTCCTGGACCGGGCCATGTGAAGTCCAGCGACATAACCACTACATCATCTGCTGGTCCCTCTTGCAGCATTTTTAAAGTAACCCAACAAGGGTGAAGTGGAGGAGTGGAGCTCATGACAGCTCACGTCTGTGAAGGCTGTACAGACAGATGCGAGCATGCAGATGTGAGTCAGGCCAACCAAAGTGTGTGGAAACACGCACATATACTTATTCCCTACTTTAAGGCAGTTTGATTAACTAGCTATGCAGCTTGAAATACCCTCTCATTCTGTTATCACAGTTTCTTTTAAGGATCTAAACGCCACAGGAAGCATATACCACAGCTGCTGCCTCAAAAATGAGTCGAAGGAAACTTGTGTTATATTCAGGAATATTCATTTTTATCATTAGGTTCCCTGATACGCTTAATATACTGGGGTGCTTTTTTTACCCTTCTCCTGCAGTGGTTCCACTAAAATGCTGGAACTATCCACTGATATCTTAAAACTCTCCAAATGTCAGGGCCGGCAGGTGGTGAAGAGTGCTGGACTTGCACATGGCTGACCACGATTTGAGTCCTGAACCTGGAAGCTTGCTTTCTCTCTCTCTCTCCCCCGGACCCCTTTCTGGTCAAATAAAAATAAATAAAGTTCAATAAAATAATTAAAACAAAAACAAAAACTCTCTACATGTCATAGATATATAAAAGGCTATAAAGATTTCATTTTGGAGACCAGACAAAAAGTGTGGAAGAAGAGTGGACTTTGAGTTTGGAAATTTCCAGTATGATGCACTTTGAAGTTCAAGTCTTTTTCTTTGCTTACTTCCTTAGAGAGAGGAAGACAAGTACCCTCTCCAGGGGGAACCACAGGACACCCAGAGTGTTCAAGCAGACCAGGGACGCAGACCCAGAGCTTCCCACGTCACCTCTGGCAATGCGCCACTGCGGACGAGCTCTGAGGTTAAATTCCTCCTACTTCACTTGCCTCCTCGAGGTTGCACACGCAGACACTTACCGACTAAGACCACAAGTCTGTACTTCTCGTTCGTCTGTCGCCGATACGGGGTCACTTCTTCGTAGGTGGGCACGTCCGCTGTATCGTACTGATCGCTCTTCTTGCATTCGTACATAGATTTATTTGTTTTCTTATCTTTCCTACTAAGACGGAAACTTCTTCTAAAACCAGCTGCAAATACACAAAATTTACATGTTTGAGGAGAACAGAGAAAATAACAAAAAATAAAAATTTAAAAAACTCTCGAAGTTGGGTTGGAACTTATTCACTCTATTATGATTATGAGTTAATTTAGTAAGAGAAAAGGCACTACACAATTTCATTAAAACAATAATTTACAAGAAATACCCTAGCATTTATTTCTGTATTATAGTAACATGCATTTTATTTGGTTCTAAATTATAAAGAGCTCTTTTCAGAAACCACTGAATAAAATAAAGAAAAAATAAGTCAGAAATCAAAGAGAGAGGGAGGGGATCAGGGAAAAACCAACACATTTAATAGACACAAAGTGCAAAGTTATCTACCGATGACAACACGTACGATAATATCTTTGACTTGACTAATATGTACTGTATTCATTCTGGGAAAAACCATATTGTATACTGTAAAGATGTATAGAGACTAAAGATAAATTAAAAAATAATAAAAGTGATAAATAAAAAAGAAATCAGAAAGGTAATTTGTCATGAGCTGATTGATTTGATAAGAAAAAGTTACAAACTTTGCTATAGGGCATGTGCGCTCACCAGAGAGACAGACAGACAGGCAGAGACACAGAAAGCAAGAAATCACCTCCCCAGGGGACAGCCACTTAAATACTATTTTAAGTATAAATGAAAAATTCTCTCATTCATAAATACCTGAAAACTTTGTATTATAATCATAAACTAAAGACATACCTGTGGCACAGACAGCATCTACTGTTAAAATGTTTAAAATGATAAAAAAAAAATACAAAACCCACACTAGGGAGAGTACAGTGTTAAACTGTGCTTAAGCAGGCTGCTAGAACCAGGTGGTCACTCTTGGAAGGGTACTGGGCAAATTATTTAATTTTGGGGGGGTGGGGTGGGGTGGGGGAGAGGGAGATATTTTTGACATAGAGCACATGTGCTTGCTAGAGAAACACAAAGAGAGAGAGTCAGAAATCACCTCCCAGAGGGGATGGCCACAACACAATCCCTTCTCTATTCTCAGAATTTTGGGATGCAATGGGGCATGGTTATACCACAATCCCTTGTCTTCCATTTCTGCATCCTGTATCAATTTTGGCATGTTTTCAAGCCACCAGGGCCAGGATTCAAATCACAGTCACCCACGTGGGATCTGGCTCCCATAACCACTAGACTACAGGGCCCACCTGAGGAAAGATTATTTATTAAGAACGTGAAGCAAGGCAGAGAGTGGAGCTCTTCAGACCTACATCTTATGAAGGTAGGACCGAGAAGACAATAGGGCCGGTAAGAAACACACTGGCCCTGTAAAGAGATGAGATTGGAGCGGAAAGGGGAAATACGCTCCCCTGCTCCCAGAATGAGGGTGCAATGTGTGAATTCTAAAGTGCAGAGAGAACAAAACTCCCATGTAAAGGGCCAGGGGGAGAAGTGTATTACTCTGCTCCTCTGGTTTTTGAGAATATTGGGGAAGATAAACGAAAAAGAGGGTCCCTCGATTACAGCCTTCACACCAAACCTTGTGACGTAGCAAGAGTCTTACAGCCAATTCCCACATTTCAGTGTGGTGGTTCTCAGACCAGGGTCCCTTCCTCACACCGAACTCCGTTTTCTCATCTACTCCCTAAGCCCACAGCTCTGTCACCTGTGTTTGGCCCAGACTGGAATCTGGTATAACTGGGCTTCTGGTTTAGCACGGAAATGACGCATTGGCTATGCCAACTAGGAAAATTCGAATGCTGGTGTTTCCCACTGTTCTCATGTCAGATTCCCATGGCTCTCGCCTCCTGGGAGACAATTATAGGATAAACACATAGGACTTATAAATTCCTCCCTAATTATTCCTTGAATGGTTTTCCTCAACTCACTTCTGGCATGAGAATGGATAGAACAGACATAAATGCCTCATCCAAAGCAAATAAAGCCCAAAACTTAAAACCTGAAATTTTTCTGATCAGTCAACCACAGTTAAATCCTGTTTCAGGGTAAGTGCTCACCTAATTGAGTCGGTACAATTCGCTGAAGCTCACTTTCTCTGTCAACAGTGGAGAGAGAGACAGGAGAGAAGGGGAAGAAGGTACTCAGGCCTCCAAGTGAGTGTGAACGGACAGCCAAGATGGGGACCGTGGGGCTGACAGTGGTGTGGAGCTAGCCCCATGTGGGAAGGCTGGGTTTATACCCTGGGGTCTCCCTCTGTGCCCCAGATCCAGGCTGGCTGAGACTAGGGATGGATTGTGGTGTGAAGATCCTATAGGAGGTGCCTATTTCTCTCTCTCTCATGGAAGAAGTAAATAAATTGACTTAAAAAAAAGAAAAGGGAAAAAAAAAAAAAGGCAAGACCATGTTCCACAGCATGGTTTGGTGATATTAGTTGTACAGGGCTTGGTACAAAACAGGTATGTGATACAAGTCTACTGCATTAAAGTGAGTTAAGAGCGAGCAGATGGCGTAGTGATTACATCACTGCACTCCTACATGGCTGACCCCAGTCTGAATCTTGGACCCAGTGGCTTAAAACTCACATGGAGCACATGTGTGTGCATGCCCAAGATCCTGGGAGGAGAATGGATAAGAAGGGATTGTAGTGTGACTATCCCCCCTACGGGGTGATTTCTCACTTTCTCTCTCACTGTCTCTTGGTTGCTCTCTTTCTCTCCCTGGTGAGCACATGCACCCTAAGGCAAGAACCTCTTTAAAAAAAAAAAGATTTTAAAAGGCAGCAGTGGGAACCAGCAGTTAGCGTAATGGCTATGTTGCTGGACTCCCACGTAGTCGACCGTGGTTCACGTCCCGGACCCGGTGGCTTAAAACTCACGCCGGGCGCGTGTGCGTGCGTACCCAAGATCCCGAGATGAGAATAGAGGAGAAGGGCACGTCCGCTGTATCGTACTGATCGCTCTTCTTGCATTCGTACATAGATTTATTTGTTTTCTTATCTTTCCTACTAAGACGGAAACTTCTTCTAAAACCAGCTGCAAATACACAAAATTTACATGTTTGAGGAGAACAGAGAAAATAACAAAAAATAAAAATTTAAAAAACTCTCGAAGTTGGGTTGGAACTTATTCACTCTATTATGATTATGAGTTAATTTAGTAAGAGAAAAGGCACTACACAATTTCATTAAAACAATAATTTACAAGAAATACCCTAGCATTTATTTCTGTATTATAGTAACATGCATTTTATTTGGTTCTAAATTATAAAGAGCTCTTTTCAGAAACCACTGAATAAAATAAAGAAAAAATAAGTCAGAAATCAAAGAGAGAGGGAGGGGATCAGGGAAAAACCAACACATTTAATAGACACAAAGTGCAAAGTTATCTACCGATGACAACACGTACGATAATATCTTTGACTTGACTAATATGTACTGTATTCATTCTGGGAAAAACCATATTGTATACTGTAAAGATGTATAGAGACTAAAGATAAATTAAAAAATAATAAAAGTGATAAATAAAAAAGAAATCAGAAAGGTAATTTGTCATGAGCTGATTGATTTGATAAGAAAAAGTTACAAACTTTGCTATAGGGCATGTGCGCTCACCAGAGAGACAGACAGACAGGCAGAGACACAGAAAGCAAGAAATCACCTCCCCAGGGGACAGCCACTTAAATACTATTTTAAGTATAAATGAAAAATTCTCTCATTCATAAATACCTGAAAACTTTGTATTATAATCATAAACTAAAGACATACCTGTGGCACAGACAGCATCTACTGTTAAAATGTTTAAAATGATAAAAAAAAAATACAAAACCCACACTAGGGAGAGTACAGTGTTAAACTGTGCTTAAGCAGGCTGCTAGAACCAGGTGGTCACTCTTGGAAGGGTACTGGGCAAATCATTTAATTTTGGGGGGGTGGGGTGGGGTGGGGGAGAGGGAGATATTTTTGACATAGAGCACATGTGCTTGCTAGAGAAACACAAAGAGAGAGAGTCAGAAATCACCTCCCAGAGGGGATGGCCACAACACAATCCCTTCTCTATTCTCAGAATTTTGGGATGCAATGGGGCATGGTTATACCACAATCCCTTGTCTTCCATTTCTGCATCCTGTATCAATTTTGGCATGTTTTCAAGCCACCAGGGCCAGGATTCAAATCACAGTCACCCACGTGGGATCTGGCTCCCATAACCACTAGACTACAGGGCCCACCTGAGGAAAGATTATTTATTAAGAACGTGAAGCAAGGCAGAGAGTGGAGCTCTTCAGACCTACATCTTATGAAGGTAGGACCGAGAAGACAATAGGGCCGGTAAGAAACACACTGGCCCTGTAAAGAGATGAGATTGGAGCGGAAAGGGGAAATACGCTCCCCTGCTCCCAGAATGAGGGTGCAATGTGTGAATTCTAAAGTGCAGAGAGAACAAAACTCCCATGTAAAGGGCCAGGGGGAGAAGTGTATTACTCTGCTCCTCTGGTTTTTGAGAATATTGGGGAAGATAAACGAAAAAGAGGGTCCCTCGATTACAGCCTTCACACCAAACCTTGTGACGTAGCAAGAGTCTTACAGCCAATTCCCACATTTCAGTGTGGTGGTTCTCAGACCAGGGTCCCTTCCTCACACCGAACTCCGTTTTCTCATCTACTCCCTAAGCCCACAGCTCTGTCACCTGTGTTTGGCCCAGACTGGAATCTGGTATAACTGGGCTTCTGGTTTAGCACGGAAATGACGCATTGGCTATGCCAACTAGGAAAATTCGAATGCTGGTGTTTCCCACTGTTCTCATGTCAGATTCCCATGGCTCTCGCCTCCTGGGAGACAATTATAGGATAAACACATAGGACTTATAAATTCCTCCCTAATTATTCCTTGAATGGTTTTCCTCAACTCACTTCTGGCATGAGAATGGATAGAACAGACATAAATGCCTCATCCAAAGCAAATAAAGCCCAAAACTTAAAACCTGAAATTTTTCTGATCAGTCAACCACAGTTAAATCCTGTTTCAGGGTAAGTGCTCACCTAATTGAGTCGGTACAATTCGCTGAAGCTCACTTTCTCTGTCAACAGTGGAGAGAGAGACAGGAGAGAAGGGGAAGAAGGTACTCAGGCCTCCAAGTGAGTGTGAACGGACAGCCAAGATGGGGACCGTGGGGCTGACAGTGGTGTGGAGCTAGCCCCATGTGGGAAGGCTGGGTTTATACCCTGGGGTCTCCCTCTGTGCCCCAGATCCAGGCTGGCTGAGACTAGGGATGGATTGTGGTGTGAAGATCCTATAGGAGGTGCCTATTTCTCTCTCTCTCATGGAAGAAGTAAATAAATTGACTTAAAAAAAAGAAAAGGGAAAAAAAAAAAAAAGGCAAGACCATGTTCCACAGCATGGTTTGGTGATATTAGTTGTACAGGGCTTGGTACAAAACAGGTATGTGATACAAGTCTACTGCATTAAAGTGAGTTAAGAGCGAGCAGATGGCGTAGTGATTACATCACTGCACTCCTACATGGCTGACCCCAGTCTGAATCTTGGACCCAGTGGCTTAAAACTCACATGGAGCACATGTGTGTGCATGCCCAAGATCCTGGGAGGAGAATGGATAAGAAGGGATTGTAGTGTGACTATCCCCCCTACGGGGTGATTTCTCACTTTCTCTCTCACTGTCTCTTGGTTGCTCTCTTTCTCTCCCTGGTGAGCACATGCACCCTAAGGCAAGAACCTCTTTAAAAAAAAAACGATTCCTGCTTTACCTTCTAAATATAAATTTCAGTAAAGAAAGATGACATATTCGGTGTTTTCCCCAGAGTTAAAATTCTAAGAGGCAGACAGAAGGCCAGAGTGCAGCCTACAAAGGAAAGCCTTGAAGTTGTCAGGAGCTCTGGAGGTCCCCTGCCTGCTCACCCCTGCTCCTGGCAGGGTACAATGTCACTGTCACTGGCTGTGCTCATGCCCAGGAGGCTTTCAGTAGCAACTACTAGTCCAGTGGGATTCACACAGTTGAGGCTTCAGTGCCTTGACCAAAGTCCTCGTTTTACAAAACAAAAAAGAGAAGGTGGTCAGCCATCCTGGTTGGGGCATTGCAGGGGGCAGCAGCGTCCCTGAGGGTTAACAAGCAAAGGCTCCAGGTGGCCTGGGCCTGTGGGACTTGTGGAGTTTTAAAGAAATTCTCTAAGTGCCTGGCTTATTTCACTTAGCATAATTTGCTCAGGCTTGTTCACATTGCCACAAATGACGAGATTTTGTCCTTTTTTATACCTGGATAATATTCTGCTTCCCAGAAGCTGAAAAACGGGGAAGGAGGACAGGGAGACTTGGCTAGCAAATCTGACATTACAGGTAGATAAGAGGAATGAGTCCTAGTGGACGACAGCACAGTAGAGCAACTGCAGCGAGTAACAATTTAACGTGTAGTTCAAAATAGCCGGAAGAGAGGATCTCAGAGACGGCAAGCACAAGGTAGCGATGAATGTTTGAAATGACGGTGCGTCTGTTGCTCTGATTTGATCAGTACTCACTATATTCATGGAATGAAAAGTCACACTGGATCCCAGACTATTCGGAGTAATCTGAAAATGTAAAACACCAACTTCTCTAGGGCTCATTTTCACTTTAAAAATTCAGATGATATCTGCTTCACATGGTGGTTAAAGATTTAGTAATTTAGACGAAGCATCTGGCCAGCCTTTGGTTTATGGTTGATGACTTTATGTCTTTAGCTACTTAAAAGTACCTTGAAGCCACAAACTGTGGGTAGCACAGTCTAGCAAGAAAGAGAAAAATAAATTACGTGGCTCATTAGTAAGTTTTTAGCTCGTTAATGTTATAAAGCAGACAAGCTGTTAAAAAAACTAAGTCCAGATTTAAGTATGTTAAATATTTTAAATGCCTAGAGTACCTCATGAAGTAGTGTTTTGAAGAAAGACAACATAAACATTCAGCATGTTTGAACTATTCTTGCCTGTGTTTAGATCCTCCTTCAAAGGATGTGTTATTTCTGCGACGCTATCTAAAACTGAAGCGCATCCTTCCCTTGATTTTCACTCACTGCCCCCTCCACATATACATAAGAACACTGCACAGTCATCCCTCAGGGGCCACGGGGACAGGTCCCTGGATCCCCTGCAGATTCTGCAACTAGCCTGGATGGAAGACACCTGGTGCTGCTGTAGGTTTACCTGGAGGGCACACGTGCTAAGTGTACCAAGGGGACACCACTGCAAAGAGGGCATGGTGTACGCTGGCTGCAACCAAGCAACCAATCAGAATACCACCCACTTCAATAATGGGCCAATGGGACGCTGCTGGATTGACCAGTCAGAGCTGCACACGTTCTCATCCTTCACTTGCATGCATGGCTAGTAGAAGGCTTGGGTGGAAATTATTTCTCTATAAATGTCCAGCCTCGGACACACTGAGGGAGAGCTTTGGAGCAAGCCTGCTCCCTGTCTCCTGAATGACATCATCTGTAATAACGCCTTCCTCCTTGACAAACGCTATGGGTCAGACTTTGGCTCTTCTGGTGGCAAGTGACTAATTCTTGGTCCATAGCTAGTTTGGTTTAATGACAACCAAAATATGCACATGGAAAAGCCTATAAATAAAACGTAGTCGTATCTGAATATAACTTATAATACATGCTCCCATGTACTTCAAGTCATCTCTGGTTACTCCTAACAGCTAACACCTGTAAACACACACCTCTTACATACACTCATATGCATCTATACCTACATACAGGCATACGTGTATATATACACACACACATATATATGCATGTACATACACACAGAGTAAGAAAACAAGCAGGAAAATCCCCAGCCACAACCACCAATAAACTAGTAGAATGAAGGACTTAAAAAGGTATGAAATCCAGAGTACATGTTTGTAATTATTCCTCAAACAAAAAAGAAAAAAAGATGAAGTCTTCTAGAACGTTCTCCATGGGTAGCCTGAAGCAATGGCATACTTGGCATGCCCTTCCCGACAGCACAGAAACTATCATTTTCAAACTCCATAAAATAACGAGTGATCGTTAGTATACCCTGGTTAAGTCTAGGGTTAAAGGAGAGTTACGTTTTAGTCAGGAAAACCGAGATTCATCATTTCCGGCCTATCACATCTTACTTGGTTCTCTGGTTAAAAGGAAGATTTTTTTTAAAAAGTGCAAACTTAAACTGAAAGCAAGCAGAGGATTCTTTTATATCTACATGAATAAATAACCTATTTCATTTTGTTTTTCAGTGTGAAAGCCTTTGCAAAAGCTGTGCTTTTAAAACGAAGGCAAGGAAAGGAACAGTCATAAGGAATTTAGTCAGGGAAGAGTTTGACACAAAAGATATTTTTCCTTATATTTCACATTTTTGTAATTTATAATTGGCTCAACATTTGGGCTCATTTTCACTTTAAAAATTCAGATGATATCTGCTTCACATGGTGGTTAAAGATTTAGTAATTTAGACGAAGCATCTGGCCAGCCTTTGGTTTATGGTTGATGACTTTATGTCTTTAGCTACTTAAAAGTACCTTGAAGCCACAAACTGTGGGTAGCACAGTCTAGCAAGAAAGAGAAAAATAAATTACGTGGCTCATTAGTAAGTTTTTAGCTCGTTAATGTTATAAAGCAGACAAGCTGTTAAAAAAACTAAGTCCAGATTTAAGTATGTTAAATATTTTAAATGCCTAGAGTACCTCATGAAGTAGTGTTTTGAAGAAAGACAACATAAACATTCAGCATGTTTGAACTATTCTTGCCTGTGTTTAGATCCTCCTTCAAAGGATGTGTTATTTCTGCGACGCTATCTAAAACTGAAGCGCATCCTTCCCTTGATTTTCACTCACTGCCCCCTCCACATATACATAAGAACACTGCACAGTCATCCCTCAGGGGCCACGGGGACAGGTCCCTGGATCCCCTGCAGATTCTGCAACTAGCCTGGATGGAAGACACCTGGTGCTGCTGTAGGTTTACCTGGAGGGCACACGTGCTAAGTGTACCAAGGGGACACCACTGCAAAGAGGGCATGGTGTACGCTGGCTGCAACCAAGCAACCAATCAGAATACCACCCACTTCAATAATGGGCCAATGGGACGCTGCTGGATTGACCAGTCAGAGCTGCACACGTTCTCATCCTTCACTTGCATGCATGGCTAGTAGAAGGCTTGGGTGGAAATTATTTCTCTATAAATGTCCAGCCTCGGACACACTGAGGGAGAGCTTTGGAGCAAGCCTGCTCCCTGTCTCCTGAATGACATCATCTGTAATAACGCCTTCCTCCTTGACAAACGCTATGGGTCAGACTTTGGCTCTTCTGGTGGCAAGTGACTAATTCTTGGTCCATAGCTAGTTTGGTTTAATGACAACCAAAATATGCACATGGAAAAGCCTATAAATAAAACGTAGTCGTATCTGAATATAACTTATAATACATGCTCCCATGTACTTCAAGTCATCTCTGGTTACTCCTAACAGCTAACACCTGTAAACACACACCTCTTACATACACTCATATGCATCTATACCTACATACAGGCATACGTGTATATATACACACACACATATATATGCATGTACATACACACAGAGTAAGAAAACAAGCAGGAAAATCCCCAGCCACAACCACCAATAAACTAGTAGAATGAAGGACTTAAAAAGGTATGAAATCCAGAGTACATGTTTGTAATTATTCCTCAAACAAAAAAGAAAAAAAGATGAAGTCTTCTAGAACGTTCTCCATGGGTAGCCTGAAGCAATGGCATACTTGGCATGCCCTTCCCGACAGCACAGAAACTATCATTTTCAAACTCCATAAAATAACGAGTGATCGTTAGTATACCCTGGTTAAGTCTAGGGTTAAAGGAGAGTTACGTTTTAGTCAGGAAAACCGAGATTCATCATTTCCGGCCTATCACATCTTACTTGGTTCTCTGGTTAAAAGGAAGATTTTTTTTAAAAAGTGCAAACTTAAACTGAAAGCAAGCAGAGGATTCTTTTATATCTACATGAATAAATAACCTATTTCATTTTGTTTTTCAGTGTGAAAGCCTTTGCAAAAGCTGTGCTTTTAAAACGAAGGCAAGGAAAGGAACAGTCATAAGGAATTTAGTCAGGGAAGAGTTTGACACAAAAGATATTTTTCCTTATATTTCACATTTTTGTAATTTATAATTGGCTCAACATTTTTATGGACAGGCTTTTTCCAAAGAGCTTACCCACAGCTGCTAGAGATTTGTGTTTCTGAAAGGAACAGCACGCTTACTTTATTACAATAGGAAAGTGACTTCAGAGTCAGGCCACAGCTGTGGGTCGGCTACTCAAGGAGACACTACTTATCTAATATTTTCCAGTAGAAATCATTTATGACTTGTTATCATTCAATTAAGCAAACTTAAAATGATTTAAAAAAAATAAAAAAAAGGACTATAGAAGGAAAAATGTGAAGGTGCTTGTTATTTGCTCCTCACATCAGTAGGACTGCAGTCAACACCCCTGCTCGCTTTATCCCACTGATGATTTTACTAGGATGAACTGCTGGAAGTCGGATACCGTCCCAATGCTTCCCGGACTAGTTAAAACAAAGTCTATTTCTACCCGCAGTATGTACAACCGCCAATTTTACCATTCCTCCGGACGACTTCCGATCACTTCTCTAAAATGTTTAGTGATGTGATAAGTGAAAAATTACACAGTATTGTTATTTGAACACTTAACAGCAGGGCTGGGTATATTTTCATGTTTATTGCTTATCTGTGTTTATTTTTTCTATAAATTGTTGGTTAATATATTTTAATCTTTTTTTTTTTTTTCCAGTTTGCCAGAGGGCATGTGAACTCACTGGAGAGAGAGGGAGGGAAAGTGAAAAAGCACCACCCTTCCCATGAGAAATGACCACACCACAATCCCTTCTCTCTCTTACTCCTGTCAGGATTTGGGGCCCACATGCACATGTGCCCAGCATGTTTCTCAAGACGTCGGGTCCAGGACTTGAACTACAGTTAGCCTCGTGGGACCAAGCTACCTTAACTACCATGAGATCTGCTGGCCCCTGATCATTTCAGACTAGAGTCTTTCTAGACACGTATGGAGACACATGTATCTTTTAATAAGGTCATAAGCCCTTTCTATTATCTATTACAAAGAACTCAAGATTTGCAATTTCCCTTTTAACTTTTACCATAAATGCTTATGTGCTCAAACCTGTTCAATTCTTTCCTTTGTGCTTTCTTCCACTGTTTTTATGAATTTTTAATCTTTAGATCTGATACTCACCTAGATTTTCGGAAACTTAAAAAAAGTAGGTTGTATGGCTATCCACTTAATTTTTTATCCCATCTGGAATTACTCAGACATAATCATAAGATCAAGTTTGTGAAGAGTGGCTGTAACTTTATATTTTTCTAAATAATTAACTAATGGTCTCAGAAATACTAAGGAGTTATTTTACCACTTTGTATTGACAGACATGTTCTAGATTGTTTATTATGATGTCATGACGGGAAAAAAAAGACGAGTTGGGGTCAGAGATTAGCTCTTTTTTTTTTTTTTTTTTTTTAAATAATAACACCAAAACAACTATTCTAGTAGGTGGCAGTAGTTGATATTTATTTATTTATTTTGAGAGGTTTTCGCTATAGGGTGCGTGCGCTCGCCAGACAGAGAGAGACATAGAGACAGAAAGCGAGAAATCACCCCCCAGAGGGGATTTTTTTTTTTGAGTAGTTGATATTTATTGAGCACTTATTAGACGACAAAGGCTATACAAAGTGCTTTATAGGGATTAATTTATGTAATTCTCATAACTTTACGTGTGGGTATAACGATCCCTGTGTTTAAAAAGACCTTTTAGTGTAATAAAAAGATTATTGCCAAGGCTTTGATTCAAGTATCAAATTATGAAATGAAGTCAAGAAGAAAGTCTGAAATGTTATCCTATGCACGTAGATGCCTAATAATAGAAAAATATGTCAGCCTTCTGATTTTTTATAATCTAATAGGAGAAAATTATCAAAGAATAGCAGCAGTTTGATTTAGAGGTTAAAAATACAAGGTTTTTTCCCCTGGTAGAAGACATTTTTCAAATATAATTAAATACATTCTTATACTCTTCTGTTTCAAAATGGTATGTAAAATACAAAAATACAGTGATACTGGGGGCTCAAGCAGTTCCCAGTCTACTAAGAGACACAAAAATCATTTTAATTATTCTCAAATACTTATCATTTATGGCATTAGGATCATGATTAAACACAAAGTTTTTACAAGTGTTCTAATCAGCCTACTTTGACCTAAACATTTCTCTTGAGTAGAAAATTAAACTTGAGCTGTTGTGATTTCATTTGCAAAACTATTTTATTACATGTGTGTAATACCATTCATCGAAAGTATATTAATCTTAATGCACGTGATATAAATTAAGAACCACTTGTAGGGGGCCAGCCCCATAGCACAGTGGTTAATTCCTGTGTACAGGAGTCATATCCCACACGGCCAACTGCAGTTAAATCTGGTCCTGGCAGCTTGAAAACCACTCTGGGTACGAGTGTGTGTGCATGCCCCAAATCCTAACAGGATGGAGAAAGGAAGGGAGAAAAAGACTGTGATGTAACCACACCCAATTGGGTGGTTTCTCTCGGCCCCTTCCTCCCTGCCTCCCTTCCTCCATTTCTCTCTCTCTCTCTCTCTCAATTTCATTCTCTTTCTTGCATACCACCCTCTAGCAACTGAGACAGAAAAAAGAATTGTTTGTAGGGGCTACGTAGTGGCACAATGGCGATGCAACTGGACCTACACAGGAAAGGTCCTGGGTTCATATCCTAGAACCTCCCTGAGCACACTGAGCATGCGTGTGCCTGTTAAGTAGGCTGGCTGAGACTGGAGGTGGACCACGGTGTGACAATTCTGTTGCAGGTGCCTTTCTGTGTGTATCTCTCTCGTGGAAAAAATAAGTGAACAAAAAATAGATAATGTTAGAGAAAATAATTTTAGTATTAAAATAAGCTCCACGTTGTAGACAAATATTTTATCTAGCCTATAATTTCAAATGCTAGCAATATTTTTAACATTAAAAAACTTGGAAGCAAACAAAATATGCAGAAATACAGAATTAATTATGATAGATCTTCTCAGAGAAACAGGAGTGAAAGCATTAAAAATTATAATAATGAGGGTCAGCAGATGCATGGCCAATCACAGTTTGAATCCTGGACTTGGTGGTTTGTTTTCTCTCTCATTCTCTGGTGAGTGCACATGTCCTATAGGAAATAAAACTAAAAAATTATTTTTAAAAATTATCATTATGAAACTAACTTCAGTCCCACAGAAGTGCATTTGATATATTAAATGGGAAAAACTGCACAGGATATAATAATCATATACTATGAGTTTTGAGTTTTACTTTATATATAAAAATTGGTATGGATATAGAAATTTAAATGAAAAGACAAAGGCTACATTAGTTAGAGGGCTGTGGGCAGTTATTTATTTTTCAAATTTCTGTCTGTGTCTTATAACTTGAAAAAAGAATCCTACAAACAAAAAAGTTTATAATATATGAACAACTAAACAAATGAAATCTAGTATTGGCAGAGGTACCAAAAAGTTTGTGGGAAATGTGTACTACGAAAAAACTATGCATGGATTTCAATTTTCTATTTTGCACCAATAAACTAGTACTTTTCCACAAAGTTTCTGAAGCCCCCTAATATGTATGTGTGTGGTTATATAAAAATATAACGCAAAATACATTTCAATCATATTTCAGAGGCAACTTCTAGTCCTCTACATTTTTCACTGTTTATGATAACAGACCAAGTTGTACTGGGTTGTTGGAAAACTCATGGCATATATATTTTTAAGTTTTTCTAAGCAAAAATGCACCATGACTTTTCTGACAATCCAATATATTCTCTCCCCCCTCTCTCTTTTTTTTGGAGAGGTTTTTTTTTTTTTTTTTTTGCTATAGGACACGTGCACTCACCAGACAGACAGAGACAGACAGAGAGATAGAAAGCGAGAAATCACTCCCCAGGGGGGATGGCCACGCCGCAATCCCTTCTCCTCCATTCTCCTCTCGGGATCTTGGGCACGCACGCACACGCACCCAGTGTGAGTTTAAGTCATCGGGTTTGGGACTCGAACCGCGGTCAACTACGTGGGAGTCCAGCGACATAGCCATTACACTAACTGCTGGTCCCGCCCCCTCTCTCTTTTTTAAAGAGAGGTTTTTGCTAAGGGTGTGTGTGCTGGAAAGGGAGGGGGGAGGGAGAGAGAGAGACAGACAGACAGGTAGACAGTGAGAAATCACTCCTTGGTGAATGGCCACGCCGCAATCCCTTCTCCTCCATTCTCCTCTAGGGTTCTTGGGCACATGCATGCCCAGTATGAGTTTTAAGCAACAGGATCCAGGACTCGAGCCATGGCTGACTACCTGGAAATCCAGCAATGTAACCATTATACCATCTGTTGGTCCCAACCCAATGTATTCTCAATAAATTCAAACATGAAGGAAAAATAAAATCAAACAACATGGAGGATAGATGCCCAGCAGTCTCACCTAGAGAGAAGATGGCTAAGAAAACTACTTAGTGTTTTAAAACCTTAAAAGAACTGATACAAGTGATGTGAAATCTTTTCTTAAATCATAAGCTATCATATTCTCCGGCTTCCACAAATACTTTTGATGTAAATTTAAAATATAAATATTTATCATTTTAATGACCTCAGTTTTTCATGAAATTTTTATCCTGAAGATGGAATTTTCAGGGGATTTTATGAATAAACATGATGATTTTATGAACAAACATGCCCAGGAACACAGAAGGACTTCAAGCTGAGTTCAAGTAACTCCCCATACAGATTAAGAGCCTCAGAAATCACACACGTCAGTGAGACACAAGTGGCTGGACTTTCTGCTAACTCAAAAAACTCAATACGATGTTACCGCCTGTAATTTTTCAAATGGGACTGTTTCCATCTGCAATTACATTTCTTTTACATACCCAATCTTGTCTAGTAACCTCAGATTGTGTATGCATTACTGAAGCTTAAGTAAGCTTTTAACACACTTAAAGGTTATACATTGGCATAGGATAAAGAACTGACATTTTCTTTTTCTTTTTTTTGGAGAGATTTTCGCTATAGGGTGCGTGCGCTCGCCAGACAGACAGAGAGAGACATAGAGACAGAAAGCAAGAAATCAACCCCCCCTCCCCGGGAGGATGGTCACGCCACAATCTCTTCTCCTCCATTCTCCTCTCGGGATCTTGGGCATGCACGCACACGTGCCCGGCGTGAGTTTTAAGCCACCGGGTCCGGGATGCAAACCGCGGTCGACTACGTGGGAGTCCAGCGACATAGCCATTATGCTAACTGCTGGTTCCCAACACACTTAACGGTTATACATTGTCATAGGATAAAAAACTGACATTTTCTTGAAGTGTAACAGAACAACACTGTCCATAGGCACCTGTAAAATGAACAGATTTATGGAAAGAGCTACTACAAAGTTTCTAACTTTTAAATAAATACATTTACTTGACGTAAACATGGTTAAAAAACTGTCTAATTTCTTAAAAGGAGACAAAAGTAAACATTTAAAGTCACTGTTCTAACCTTAAAAATATTAACATATGAATTTTTTAAATTGGGAGACTGGCCATAAACGTTGTGTGCAAACTTGCTGCATCTTAAAAATAAAACTGATTTGACCAAGGAAGTATTTAATTCAATAGGCATCTTAATTACAATGAGGAGAAAATTTTACTATCAGTCAACTTTTTAAGAATGTTAAAAAAAAAAAAAAAACACCTAGACATTAAAAATGAAGCAGCCTTAAATTATACAGGTCCTCAATCAAACATTGAAAATTCCCACTAAAAGTTGTTTACACAATGCCAAAACTGTTGTAATGATGTGAATTATAACAGACACATAAACACTATGAAGCAACACTAGCTTAACACAAAATGGTTCGTTGAAATGATGTTTCCATAATATGCCAATCACAAAATGACCCAAGATAACAGAGGGTATTAGGGACATTTTAAAGTGACAAGTGAAGTCTTGCAAGGAGATTTAAACTGGTAATTAACACTGCAGAAAACTGTAAAAGTTACTTAAATCCAAAGAGGAAGGTTAGTCTGCTTTTATATTCCTCTTACAAAACAATGTTAGAAAAAAGCAAATCACCAAACAAGTATGACCGTTACATGGGTTATAGTACCCAACCGAACACAGGCTAATTTTGTATATAAAGGGGTAAAACACTTTTGAATAAATGAATAGAAAATTCATCTCTGGAATGAAAGGGTTTCAAAGTTGCTCTCACTAAAACATAAAGAAATGTTCAGATGCCATAAATACCCTTGAGTCTTTCAGCTCATCTCAAGCTAAAAATAAAAACAGAAACTCCAGAAGTACCTAGTGAAGCCACGGAAGCTGATATAGAACAGCAACTTCCAAGGGAAAAAACAATGACTTAGGTCTTGAAAAGTTCTGATATCGCTGGCGACTTCTTTTTAAAGCACAGCACCGTATCACCATTAAAAGAAAAAGAAACTAGGATAATTTTTTTGCCAGCCAGCTAGTAAAGAAATGAGCTCTAACTTACACTTTCAAAATTATGCACACATAAAATCGCATATAAAAAGGCAGTTCTGAATACAGGGGAAAATTGGATTTCAAATTTTAATATATTTTTTAAAGTTGAGTCCATGCAACCTAAAATTCTCCAAACAGGAATGGTTTCTTTCTGTCAGAAAAAAAAAACTATTTCCAAGTAGTATTCCAGACATGTTGAGACTATGCAGAGTTCTTTCTTGTTCAAGAGAGAACCTGCACTACTTTTTGAAAGAATACTTCTAAATGTTCTTTGCATAAATTTTATTTTTTTGAAAAAGTACTAAGGCAGTGTATTTAAATACAGCTGTAGTTAACCTACCTGACATTGTTTAATGATTGATTAGAACAAACAGGAACTTTTACTAGATTTATAAAATAGGCGATATAACTTATAAAGAGGATCAGTAGGGTTTAAACCAGAGAATGTGGAAAGCTAAGAAACAGGATTAGAAAAAAAAAAAAGACACCCAGAAGTAGAAAAAACAACAAATGGACGGTTTTGCTTTTATTTATTTTATGATAAGCACTTCGAACAGACAGGATAATCTTAACTTGCATAAGTCTGAAAATGGATGGTGTTTTAAAAGAATGCATGAAGAACTCTAGCAAGGGCAAAAGCAGAGAAAAAGGTTTTTTTCAGGAAACCGTATGCAAGAAGTTATGTTAGGAAAGAGACGCGAGATAAGTGGTGCTTTGTGAGCTGATGAGAACAAGTTTTCTACTATGAAAAACAAAACTCTCTTCATACGGACTCTTTTCTCCTGTAGTGAGAAAAAGAAGAATCTTTAAAGCTGACTATCCAGCCATCAAGAAACAATTACATTTTGGAAGTCAATACGCACATGTGTAGATCAAAAACACACTAACTTCCATGCTGTTGACCTAAGCTAAATGAGATTTTCAAGAGCATGTAGGAGGAAATGGAGTACTCCTAATAATTTATATATGTATATAAAATATATAATAGAAATATATACATATGAACAAAATGATTTACAATACATAAGGCAGCTCTTGACTTAGTCAACTTTAAAAGGCACGATTTTCTGTAATTCATATTCACATACTATCAATTTACCTTTCTGTTATTACAAAAGTTTATGCCAAGTACACACACGATTACACTGGCCAGTCAGTGAGTTCTCCCTTCCAATGAAAGGCAAGCCACTTCTAGTGATAAGTAGCTGACCTCTAGGGAGTGAGGTGTGGTGCCTATCAGTAAGAAGCCCACATAGTGCGCTTTCATATTTCTTATGAAATCTGGCTTTAGAGTATAATCTACTTAAAAACTGACATTCACATGTTGACGCTAGTACTTCTTTCAAAGTGTCACCTTAGATCATTTTTATTGTTTTTCAAAAATGTAACTGGTCATTATTCCAAGGGCGACTTACATAAGCTGCTTTATGCTTGACTTCATGTACTTCAAAGAAAGAAAAACTAATCAAATGTCTTCACTGAGCTGCTTGCTGGCTTGATTTAGGTGATCTGTACTCAGAAATCTCAGGGTGGCCCTGTTTTTGATCCAGGGATATTCTGCCTGCAGGGCGGATCGCTTCCGTTTCTCCTTCGGCGGACTCAGGAGACGCAAGGGATGGGAAGTGCGTGAGAGTCCAGGGCGAGGTCCTAAAAAGGCCAAGATCTCAGAAGGTGTTCTAAGTACTCCTGTGAAGAGTCCTTATAAGAAGGATGAATTTCTAGAAACCCTCTACTATTCCCGAGATCTGCCACGGATAAAAACCCACCCTGAATGGCTGGATGTTCTTTAGAACTAGAGGCACTACAATGGATCTGGCAAAACAGTGATCTCTGTGGAGATCTGGTAGGTCCTAGAACTGTATGATCCTTTCTTATACTGTAAGTGACTAGAGTGTTACGAACCGTATCCCATTTTGTACCTTTTAAAGTACTTCTTTTAGTGAGAGAAACATTTCTTGTTGAAGGCACATTGAATCTCCAAAGGGAACATTTTCCCTCAATGTGGTAATTACCATAGATATACCTGGGATCTTCAAAAGTTCACTGAAAACGCATACTACGAAAAAACTATGCATGGATAACATACATTCTTTATGCACCAAAATAACTCCGACTAACTTGTTAGAACACGTTTCCACAGGACCTAATTTGAAGTATTAAAAAGGATATGACAGGGACCAGCAGATGGCGTAATGGTTATGTTGCTGGATTCCCATGTAGCCGACCATACTTTGAGTCCTGGTGGCTTAAACTCATGCCGGGCACGTATGCGTACATGCCCAAAAGCCTATGAGGAGAATGGAGGAGAAGGGTCTGCAGTGTGGCCATCTCCCTGGGGGAGTGATTTCTCGCTTTGTGTCTTTCTGTCTCTCCCTGCCTCTCTGGCAAGGGCACGCACCCAATAGCAAAAATCTCTCTTTAAAAATAAAGAAAAAAAAAAGGATATTACTTAAGTTTAAAAGAGCCCCTATCAGAGCTAAAATTGAAGGAAGAACAAACATGGGACTTATGGTGAAGCTTTAGTGGAAGAATAAGGATGCTTCATTGGAAGAATGGGATGCTTTACCAAAAGTTTATGGGGACAATGCCCCCCCTCCCAAAGAAACCAGCAATTTACAAATGGATAACTCGTCTTAAGAAAAATCAAGATAACGTTGACGATGTTGCCCACAGTGACAAACCATCCATGTCAATTGTGAGGAAAATAATTCATCTGTTTCGTGCCCTAAATGAAAAGGACTGATGATCTACAGCAGAAACAACACCCAACACCAAGGACATTTCAATTGGCTTGACTTAATACTAATTGAGAAGCACTTTCTGCCTGTTGGGGACCAAAACCACCGCACCCATATCAGCTGCAGACAAGAGCAGGGTTTTTAATGGAAATTTTAAACAAGTAGGAAAAAGATCCTGAAGCATTTCTTTGACAAAACAAAGGAGATGACACCTGACCTGAGCAGTACAATCCCAAACACAAAGCACAATCAGAACAATGGCTACCAAGAGGCGGAGGTGGTCCAGTCAAGACACGACAACAGTGTTTTAGGAAGTGTATATACAGAGCTGCCTACCTGACATCTCCATCTGGATGTCTTCAACTCACATTGCCCCAAATGAGAGCAATGAACCACCCACTCCCTCCACTGTCTTTTCCACCTCAGTATATCATGACTCCAGTTTTGCAGTTACTAAGTACAAAATTGCACCCTTATCAGGACCAGCAGTAAGTGTAATGGCTATGTCGCTGGACTCCCATGTAGTCGACCGCAGTTCGAGTCCCGGACCCAGTGGCTTAAAACTCACGCCGGGCACGTGTGCGTGCGTGCCCAAGATCCCGAGAGGAGAATGGATGAGAAGGGATTGTGGCGTGGCCAACCCCCCCCCCGGGGGGGGATTTCTCGCTTTCTCTCTCTCTGTCTCTCTCTGTCTGGCGAATACACACGCCTTATAGCAAAAACCTCTTCCAAAAAAAAAAAATTTGCACCCTTATCCTGGATTCACTAACCTGTCTGCAAATGCTTTCAGTTTTACCCTTAAAATATATCCAGAATCTGACATCCTCTCTCTCTTAGTCCATTCTCAGATTGGCCAACATGACCCTTAAAAATATACCAGGTCATGTAACTGCTCTGCTCAGAACCCTTCAGTGATTTCACATTCTCACCCAAAATAAGAACTAAAGTATCCCCCCTCCCACCACAACCATTCTGTTCCCTTGACAACCTTATTCTATCATTCTCCCCCTTACTGGCACTGCTGTGACCACCTGGGTGTCCATACTGATCCCCAAGTGCCTCAGACATCCGGTCACAGGGCCTTTGCATGTGCTGGTCCCACTGCATGGAGCATTTTCTCTCTATAAGGTTCTGTTCAGGTTTTTGCTCAAACCTGATCTTCGCAGGGAGGCCTTCTTTGTCCTATTTAAATTTAAAAGCCCATTTGCCCGGCTTCCTTTTCACCTTATTCCTACTTTCCTTATCAGTACTTATCATCTAATTATAAATTTATTTAGTTATCTGTTTCCATCCCAACTTTTAAAACACAGGTGCCAGAAAAAGAGAATGTTGGACTTGATCTCTTTTGAGACTTCATTGCCCAGGACAATGCCTAGAACATAACATGCACTTAATAAATATTTTAAGTCCAGAAATAGCATTAAAGGATAGTTATATTCAGGGAACACCAGAAGCTGCTGATAACCCGAGCTCCAGTGGTCATTCCTGGGGGAGGACATGGGACTGGGGAGGAGTGGGAAGACAAACCCTACTTTGGTTGCCAGACTAGCAATACTATTCGACTTTTCAAAGTTTATTAAGCATAGCCACATGAAACTCCTGACCTTCTACTGGGTTTTGATCAACAAAACAATTTTACATGGTTCAAAGTAGCATATATTGCTTTGATAAAAACGGAAGTTTAAAAATGATTTTTAATCACTTTGCTATGGAGGGCCGGCCCTGTAACACAGTGGTTAAGCACCAGGCACTGGGAGCTGAACCCCACGTGGCTGTGACGGCAGTTCACATTCTGGCCTTGGTGGCTTGAAAGACACACTGGGCATTTGTGCACGTGTGCCCAAATTCAGATGGGATGGGGAAATGGAAATAAAAGGGTAGTGGGATGACCCCACCTCACTGGGGAAACCCCACTCTCTCTCTTGCCAAGTGTTTGTGCTCTCTGGCAACTGAAATAATAATATAGTAATAATTTTGGTGTGGGGAATGCAAAAGAAAACTTGGAAGACAGAAAGGAAATGGCTCATAGATTTGGCTATGTAAAGATGAAAATACATTAGCAGACATAAGAATATAAAGTCCTCTATTGAAACTGATCAATATAGGGCTGGCAGGTGGCATGGTGGTTAAGGCACTAGACTCCCATATAACTGACCACGGTTCAAGTTCTGGGCCTGCGGCTTCCTTTCTCACTTTCCTTCCCTCTCACCTCTCTGTGTCTCTCACTAAACATACACTTCTGTCATACAGCAACTCTGCCATTTACGTTAGCATGCTGCATCTAAGACTTCTTTTCAAACATATTTGATTCTGAGGACTATATACGTATTTTTTGAAGAAAAATGGAAGAGCAATGGGATGATTTGCTTGGTCTATTTATAACAAGTAGTTCTTTTACAATAAAAGAGCAAGAGGGGAACCAGCTGATGGTGAAATGGTTAGGTTGCTGGACTCCCACATGGTCAACTGTGGTTTGAGTCCTTGCCTGGTGGCTTGAAACTCACGCTGGGGAAATATATGTGCATGCCCAAAATCTTGAGAGGAGAATGGAGAAGGGATTGTGGCATGGCCATTCCCCTATGGGGTGATTTCTTGCTCTCAGCCAGTCTCTGTCTCTCCAGTCAACGTGTATGCCCTATAGCAAAAATCTCTCAAAAAAAAAAAAAAAAAAAAAGGAGAGAGCAAGCAAATGAGAGCAAGAGAGAGACGAGGATCGAACAATGTTCTCTGTTCAACAACAGAATCAAACTTCAAATCTATGGTCATTAGTTGAGGCATTTTCTTAAAAGGAGAAACTTCCATCAGAAACATTATTCAGGTATGTATCCTATTATGCTACTGTTGAAGGGTGTTACCCTTTTTGGAACAAAGCTGTTTTTATTTTATATCCCCCTCCTTGGGTACCTTCCGAGATTCCTTTATCTCAGTGCAATCTAAAGGAAGGCACGCAAACCTCATGATGTGTCTTAGAACACGTGTTTACATGAGGAAGGAGTGACATCACAATGAACGCACAGTAAAACACATTGGCCACATTTTCCCTTTTGCCACAATAAAGTACAGAAAGAGACCTGTTGTTTCTAAGACCAGGAGCTGAGTGGTAGGAACACTGTACTCTATAAGCAGGGCTTGCAAATTCAAAAGCCTATCAAAGACTGATATGTAGAAAAATGGTAAGCTGCACTCTGCCGACAGTAATAATTCTGCGCAATATCCGGTCCTCCCAGAAGGTGTTTTATTGAAATACTCTTGGGTTGCTTTTACTTCCCTGCAGTTGGGAATATGGATACCAAAACTTCTTCACTATCATAATATGAGCACCAGTGCGACTGTTAGAATGGTAACTGATACCCTTTCTCAAACAAGACAGTAGGATAAGAAGGGGTTAGGGGGACCGGAGCACTTGTACCTCACCCAAGGGGTCAGGTTCAACTGAGCTCCAGCTATTTACAAACACTGAAACGTGAAGGCCCCATCTGGTCAAATCTCACTTGGCCAATGGAGTAAGATATTTTAATAAGAAATTTCTCAAATGGTAGGTCAGACAAAAAACATACCTTTACCTAAACACAGCCTGCAATCTGTGAGCCACGGGGTGATGTGAATTATTTTATGATTCCTGACAGTCCCATTCTTTCTACAAGGTCTTTTAGCATCACCTGTCATTGGTGCTACAGATCGGTCTCACCGAGGCACAAAGCTCTCTGCCTTTTCCAAACAAACAATTTTGCTGGGTCATGGAGCACTGGCATGCTACTTCACCTGCTAATGCCACATTCTTTTATTTAAAGTACTTTCATACATAGTCTTTTTTTTTTTTTAAAGAGAGATTTTTGCTATAGCGTAGCAAACATTTTTGCTGGGGGATGGCCACACCACAATCCCTTCTCCTCCATCCTCCTCTCAGGATTTTGGGCACACGCGCACACATGCCCTGCGTGAATTTTAAGCCACCTGGTCCAGGACTCGATCCATGGCTGGCCATGTGAGAGTCCAGTGATGTAACCATTACACCATCTGCTAGTCTCAACACTCTCAAAGTCTTAACTGCATCCAGGTACTTCCCATCTTAGACATCCAGTGTTTTACCAATGGCTCATCGTCTCTGCCTGCCAATACTGACAATCCTCTCCTGTGGAGCACCCCCGCCCTAACATGGCTCCGAGAGCACCCAGACCGCTACATAAACAAGCCCATATTTGGTTATCGTTCCTGTTCCGGAACGCGTAGGCACTGCCTCAGCCTATCAGTGCTTGCCTTGTGGCAAAAGAGGACTGGTTCGCGGGACGGATATATAGGGAGCCCGGGTGGGCAGGGGGAGGAAGGCTGCGGAGAAAGAAGGTAGGAGGAAGAAGACTATAAGAAGCCTGGGGTAATAAAGCGTTCCGGAGAAGACCTTGTCAGCGTCGTCATTTAAAGTGACACTCTCCCACTAAACTACTCATGGCCTCAACTACAGAAACTGCCTTGAACCCAGCAGCTCCCTTTACTTCACTGTCAACTCTGACTTCCTGGCACCTTGCAACATGGCCTCCTGCGAAATTGTTTTGCACAAGTTATCCATGACTCCAAGTTGCCGGATACGACGACGATATTTTATCAGAACTCATTTTCTTTGTGATTTCTAAAAGCTCACTGTATTATTGATCACCCCTTTGCTTTTGTACTTTATATCTTTTGATTATTCTTTTACAAAACTCAAAGGCTAGAAGAGTGAGATACATTAAAAACCCATAATTTGGTCTCTGGATGAAAATTTTATATGAATAAGGCTGAGTGCAAACAGCAGGCAAATACTTCAGTAAATGTGTAAATTCCTTGGCTTAACATTTACGACCTCATGTTACCAAGTACCCGGTCACGTACTTGTCACCGCAGGCAAGTCTGCCCTGTGCGCCGCAGCGTTCCTCTCACCACGCTATTGCATCCACCTGCCCTGTCCCTTGCTGCTCACTGCAATTCCACCTAACCCTTGGAGCCCAGCTTGGATGTTCTCTTCCAAGAGACAATCCTCATCCTCCTGGAATCGGAGCCTCTCCCGTGTGCTCACACACCACTCATCACATACTGCTTTACGCCACAGCTCCCACTAACGGGTGTACCCTTCCCTCTGATCGGCCGACGGGCCCTGCACTCGCGGAGAGCAGATACCACTTTCTGTTGCTGAGCAGCAGAAGTAACGGCCATCTTCCCCTTCACGTCTCCCTGGGCCTGACTCAGGCTGCTCCCCTCTCTCTGACTCCAGCTTTGCCGTGAGTCTCGTTTGGTGAATGCGATATTGGAAATGTGATGCGAGCACGGCTTCCGTCCTGGAGGTGCCCTCTCCTTCTGCTCTCGGGAGCCCTGAGCTACTCGATTGTCTTGCTTACTGAGTGTGAAAAACTGCGTGAAATGGAACAAGCCTGCTCCCCTGAGTCCCCTAACCAACCAGACCCCAGCCAGGCCACCAGACTTCAGAGATCCACCAAAGTGACCCAGATCAGAAAAACTGCCTTGCTGATGACAAAATGATGGGAACAAATGCTTGTCGTTGTGAGGTCTTCAGGTTTCTGGGGTTGTAAGGGGACGTGGGGACTGACGGGCAGAGCTACCTGGCACACTGTCCAGTTCTGAAATTTTTTTAAAAATAATTTTTTTTTTTTCACATGTGTTTTGTCAGAGAAAGATAGACAGAGAGGGGGGGTGGGAAGAATGAGAAAGCAAGCCACCAGTTCTGGGACTCGAACTGTGGTCGGCCATGTGGGAATTCCAGCACCTTAACTACCAAGCCACCTGCTTGGCCCCATACTGAAATTTTAACCTGTCTCTGACCATCCAATTCTGTCTTAGAGTTTCTTTAGCCTAGAAGTGGTAATACTCCACATTTCTACAAAGGTTTTCTTCATTTTGCAAAATGGAAACTTCCAAGGGCAGCAGACAGTAGAAGACAGTGCAGGGACCACGCCAGCACAGGTGTGGACAGGTGTGGACGTGCCGCTTACCGTCCTCGGGTCCTCAGGCAAACACTGGGACCTTTGGGGCCTTAGTTTCCTTTCTGCAAAATGGATCCAATGCCATCACCTCAGAGTGTCAGAGATAATATGCAGATTGGATACGGCAAATACAGTATCTGGCACATTTTGTCGATAACCAGGAGACACTATTAGGTTGTTGGGAAAGTCACAACATTGTTTTTCTACGTGAAAATGCATCGAGACTCTCCCGGAGACCCAACAATACCATGTATGTAAATGCTCATATTAAAACAGAGGACTGAAACAGTTGATCCCTAAATGTATTTCTACACGATTACTTCTCACTAGTAAAAGCAGAGAACTTGTCTAGCTATATGTAACCTGCATGGGAAAAGTCAGAAGTGAAATGTGGGGGAAGGTAATGTGAATGCCTTTACAATTTCTAGATATTTTTGCTCTCACCCTTTGGCATGTCCAAACTGGAAACTTTTCCTTTTGATACAAATTAGAGAGTTAATCATAAGGTTTAATGATATTTGAGGCCAGTCAGTCAGTGATTACTTGGGAAGGGGTCATTGTGGGAATAGCAAATCATAAGAAAGCATAATTAAAAAGTTATTTTTTAAGGAAGAAAAGGCCAGCAGGTGACATGGCGGTTAGTGTTAGACTCCCACATGACTGACCACAGTACAAAGCTAGGGGGAAAAAAAAAAAAATCACACCAGGCACATGTGCATACATGCCCAAAATCTTAGGAGGAGAATGGACTGTAGTGTGGGCCTCCCCCTGGGAGGCTATCTCTCATTTTCCCTCTTGTTCTTCTCTTTCTGTCTCTCTCCAGCGGGCAGACACACCCTACAACAAAACCTTTAAAAAGGGGGAGGGGGAGAGGGAGAGAGAGAGAGAGAGACAATAAAAATATTTTTAAAAGAAAACAACTATTTAGGACCTTTAAATAATCTGTAGTTAACCAGTTAATTTAGAAAAGTCCAGATATTGCACGGCTAAGTCAAGTATGCATAGTGTCAGGAGGGTGCTTTTCATCCTATCAAAAAACACAAGATAGTATATTGAAAGATGCGGCCTCAGAAAAGTGCACTGTGAAATCCTTTGTGTCCAGCCCACTGCACCTGCTGGGCGTCGAGGTCCATGCTACCCCACTGAGTACCAGAGCATGCGAAGGCAAGTATGCTGATTTAAGATAAAACAATATAATGACTTGGAAGAAAGCAACAGAAAGAAAGCAAGAAATCCTCTTCCATGACCAGTTGCTCACCTATATAGGTTCCGCTGTTGTTACCAGCAGGGTCAGCATCTTCTGGAGTGTAAAAGCATACAGAACAAAAGCCGAGAAATAAAGCAGAACAGTTAGAAGCCCAGCCACAGATGCAAAAAATAAATCACTACAAACAATTATGTCAAGCACAGCATTGAATAGAACGGCCCTCACAATGTTGCTCTTAAACATAAAACATTCTGTTTTATATTTAAGGTCATAGCTTGAAACATCATGCAAGGTGAGTTTTATTGTTTTTGTTTTTTGTTTTTGTTTTGGCCTTCATCAGAGGTCCTCTCATGTAGCTGCAAATAAATAACAGATTTGTCTGAGATGGTTTTCCTTCTGCAGTTAAGAAAATTATGGCATTTGGTGCCTAAAGTAACTGCATTTTTTGTAAATCAGGCTGTTTTTGAATGCAATGCAGCACTTCTTTTGGCTCACTGGATTAGAGGGAAAAGTAAAGCTTATATACACACATATCCTTTCCATTGATATGAGGTTTCACGTTAGGAAGGAAAAAAGAGATAATATTTCTATATCCTTTAAAAAAAACAGATAAAAAATGTTAAAGTAAACAATATGTTATTATTTCTGGGAATTAATCGAATGCTGGGCTATCTATAGCTTAAAACTTAATAGAGGTGGGAACCAGCAGTTAGCGTAATGGCTATGTCGCTGGACTCCCACGTAGTCGACCGTGGTTCGTGTCCCAGACCCGGTGGCTTAAAACTCACGCCGGGCGCGTGTGCGTGCGTGCCCAAGATCCCGAGAGGAGAATGGAGGAGAAGGGATTGCGGCGTGACCATCCCCCCTGGGGGGTGATTTCTCGCTTTCTGTCTCTATGTCTCTCTCTGTCTGTCTGGCGAGTGCACGCGCCCTACAGTGAAAATCTCTCAAAAAAAAAAAAAATAAAACTTAATAGAGGTAGCGGGGCACTTATTATTTCAGGCCTCTCCTCTCCACACAAACACACCCCTGGAACTGACAGCGAAAACTGCATAGAAAACAACTGGCTAAGAAGATGCTGCCCACAGCCCGTGTCCAAATAAATCTAACATATTCAAATAACACTGTTTTACTCATTCACCTTTATTTGAGAATATTGATAGAGATAAAAACAAATATACTCTTTCAGATTATATTCTATATCTCTGCTACACAAAGCAAAGCAGTCCAGTTCTTTCTAATGCAAAATCTACCACAATGTGTGGTACAAAATAGAGATCAGGATCTACCACAGGGTGCATTTATAAGCTACTTGCTGTATTTTATTTAACCCTACACATATGGGCACTATAGAAAACTACTAGACTATGCAGGGAAACTTTTATACATGTACCTTTAATTTCCTCTGAGAAGCACAAAGAAAATGAGAAAGGAAATGATTAAATGGGCAGAAAATACAATTAAAGTAAGAAGATGTTGCAGCTAAGAAAAAAAAATAATCCACCTACCACACTCAACTGTTTCCTCATCTTAGAAAAGCCAAAAGAAAAAAAAACAAATGTACTTTAAATGTTTCAAAATCATTAGTTGACAAGTAAACAGTATTAATGAAAAACTACATTTTAGACTGCACTACAGTCTTAGTCTAAAGAGACTACATATGTTAAGGAGTAAAAATACAATTTTCACAGAGCTTTATTAAACAACCAAATGGGAAAAATAATAATAAAAAATGATACCACCTTAAAAATACCTTCAATAGGATTACATTTATTTGTTTATAAATCAATCTGTTTAAGACTCAAGAAATTTCATGACAAGAATAATGAAAAGACTTTAGGAACGTAAATTTTGCCTTTAAAATGTCTAAATATCCTAAAAAATTTAATAACGTCCTGGCAACTATCAATTAATTATATATTGAGTTGTTGAAAACGTCATGATAAATTATTGCATAGAAAAACATAGAAAAAATACACCATGACTTTTCTAACAATCCAATATATCAGATGAGCCAGGCAGAATCCTTTATTTTTATTTTGTCTATGTTATTTGATGGACGGTATTCTTAAAAAGTAATCTAAAAGAGTTATTAAAATACTAATAGAATGGCAATTTAAAAGTTAAATGATTAAGTCTGAGACCTACATTAAGGCTAGAAAAAGTATTGCCAATAGAATAGGAGAAAAAAATCTGATCATGAGTCAAGGTAGACCACATTTTACTACATGACCTTCTAAGAGCCAATAGAATTAATCAGAACAGTTCTCTACTCACGTATCTCTCCGAGATATAGAATGACAGTGAGAAAAAGACTGGAGTGTATGTATACCACTGTATTTTTACTTTTCAAAATATTCTCAAATAAAGCAAGATTTTTCATCTAAGGGGAAAAAATGAAATATCAGAAGCATATTATCTTCTGTTAATATGCTTAACAGGTCTATGGGTCCTTAAACGATGTTGGTTTCATCAGACCAGGACTGGCAAACGTGACAAGTACATCATTATCAGTCAGGCTCATGTTATGAGTCATCAAGATGAAAATTTATCTGTGCACATTTCTTAGTAGCTCTGAAATTTCATACACATCCAAAACAAATAGTGAGAAAACAAGAAATAAACTACATGATACAGGTTAGTCAAGTCAAGCACCCAGGCATGACGGATATAAGATGGATCCTGGTGACATCTCAAAGCTGATGCTATACCAGTAGACTGTTGAACACAGAACATACTTTTTGACAGAACAACTGGGTTGATGAAATACTGCACCTTTGGTTGAAGACTCTGTCAGGAAACCAGATGATAATCATCACACCACAAAAACAAAACATGAAGACACCAATGCCAACCCACAATAAAAATAAATACCTGTCATTTACATTACACAATACATGTAGATTTCTATTCTAATAAATCATAAATATGTTGCATAATTTTGCAAAAATGATTTCTCCATACAATTCTTACGTAGAAAGAGAACAGTATTTTTTTTATGCATGAAAAAGAAATAACACACAGATATCCAGTAGCAAGTATTATACTTAATGGACATCCAGTAGAGAAAGCAAAGAAACAGACTTCATTGGACTTAATGGGTTTGAACAAGAGGGAAAAATAAGGCTAATCTCAAAAGGGAGTTGGGATAATTGATTACTATTATACTATGTGGAAGGCACTGTTTGACACACGTTAAATGCATAAACTTCTTTAATTCTCCAATCACTCCATGAGGCCAGCACTACTGTCCCTATTTACAGATGGGAAAGAACTGGTGCAATTCTACGTGGCTTCCACATTCATTCTGAGTCTGGATTTAACTGTCTCCCACTAGAAGGGTTAGTCACTATGCACAGTCTCCAGTCTCCGCCACCTCCCAGTTTCTCAAGGAGGTTGATTCAGGTATCTGCTTTATACAACAGCCCTCAGGTGATCACCTCCCTGAGACATGGAGACACAGCCACGTGACCCAACACTCTGAGCCTGGACTCCACATGGACCACGCAGGTATGCCACAGTGACCAATCACAGAGCAACTCCACGAAGCTGTGTCTGCTTCTCTATCCCCAGCAAATAGAAGTCCCCTCAGAACTCTGCTTGGGTACTACTCTGGACCCCAGTAAAGGCCTTGGCCTACCAGTAGCCTCTTGTCTTACTCCTGACCTTCTGGTTCATGTGCATGTCCCCACCTCCAGCTGGCCCTGTGGCATGTGCCCTTCTTCTCTCTGGGATGGGCTTCTGTTATGTCATGTCTTTTGCTGAGTAGCTTCTTTTGTGTCTCATCAAGATCACTGAAACATCCAAATCTTACCTTTTTTAAAAAAAAAAAAAAAGAATTACTTAATTTTATTTATTCACTTGTTTACTTTAATTTGACCAGAGAGAGAGCCAGAGAGAGAGAGAAAGCAAGTTACCAGGTCCAGGACTCCTATCATTATCAGTCTCGTGAAAGTGCTCAGCACTGTAACCACCTCACTACCTACTGGTCCCCAAATTTAACTTTTTTCCAGCTCAGGACTTTCCTACAGGGTGGCTTTCTGTTTTGCTTGTTGTTTTGTCAGAGGGCGTGTGCACTCACCAAAGAGAAGAGAAGAGAAAGCATCCCAGTGGGAAATAACCATGCTGCACTCCCTTCCCCCTTTCTGCCCTCCATTAAGGACCCTGGTCATCATATGTGCCTGGCACATTTTTCACATTTCCAGGTCCAGGACTCAAGCCACATGGTCAGCCATGTGGGATTCAGCTGCTTCAACCACCAGGTCACACAGCTGGCCTAAAAGTGGTGATCTTGGGAGAAATAAACCAGACAAAGGTCACCTAAGAACCACAAGAGTATCTGCCAGTATAAGTAAGTTTCCTGAGAGAAGGACACCTGGTCCCAGGTGGGCACTCAGGCATCAGGCTGTCTGCCAGGATAAGAAGTATCTCATGAAATGTACACGGTAAGCACCCATGACCAACCCCTCAGAGCACCATCGGGGGCATGGCAGATACAGTTCGGGCATCTTCATGTCTCTCTCCTGAGGGAGACATTAAGAACAAGTTTGAAAGAAAAGAAAATATAAGAAATTCATAAGTGGCCAAACTAGGATCTGGGCCATGAGGGCTCCGGAGTTTTGAGTTGTAAACTCAATGTTACACTGTCACAACTGAATCGTTTGATTCCTCGAATCTCAGGCAAGATAAGTGAGAGCCGTAAAGGGACACACCATGGTCATAACGTTTCCTCCGAGCTGTCTACTTTCCTGCTTGCCCCTCCCTGAAGCTTCAAGTCCCAGGAGGGAGGGCTCGTGGAGGGCTCGCTCTTCTCACTGCTGGAAGTCCACTGTCTACTCTCTTTTTAGAGCAGGAGAGGGAAATTAGAAAACCACGGCGGAGAGGCCAAGAAGGCCTCAAGAACCAACATGCTGTCTTCAGACGAGGAGCTGCGAAAGCGCTCATGAAGAGCACGTGCTGAGCTCACACACGGGCTCTGGCAATTCCCATTCCACGGGCTGTCACACCGAGTGGGGTGTGCACGGCACTCTTGACAAGTGGAGAAAATGGTGTGACGTGTGCATGTGGCCAAAGTTCAATCCCCACAGCAGAAACCAACTCTGTAGTTCCCCCTTTGCCTCCAACTGCACCCTCTCCTGCAAGTCTGCAACTGTCCACAACCAAGACCTGACTCCTGACCAACTGCTTCTGACTTGCACAGCACTGGGTCCCCAGAACAAAAGACAAAAGGGCTAAGAGTCCTTCATGGGGGGTAGGGGAGAGGCATCTACCTCAACAATGTTTCAGAAACAACCTCTTAAGATATCCCAGGACCAACAGTTATAAAAGAAAGGCCTTCACCTCAACCACCTAGTGATCAAAGTAAACAGATGTGAAATTTACACCTTGGTGCAACTCCTTCCACACAAACTCAAAGTTGACATCTTCTGGAGAGTATCACTAAGAATTAGGGGGAAAAACAACTTACGGTTTTTGTTTTAAACTCCATGTATTTTTCTTGATATAAAATCTCTCCAATATTAAGAAAATGCCTGGCAAAGTTTTAGATATACAAGCTTAATGTAACAACATGAGTGATCTATTTTACTTGTTTCTGAATTTCTAAATTATTTTATGTGTGAAAATACTAAACATTACTTAAAAATCCTGAAGGGGGGACCAGCAAGTGACATGGTAGTTCAAGTTGTATCCCACATGGCTGACTAAGGTTCGAGTCCCAGACTCAGAGGCTTGAAAGCATGCCAGGCATTTATGCGTGCATGCCAAAATCCCAGGAGGGGAATGGAAGAGAAGGGACTGTGGTGTGGCCGTACCTCCTGGGCAGTGCTTTCTCTCTTTTTCTTTCCCCTCTCTCTCCTCTCTCTGGCGAGAGCATATACCCTATAGCAAATGAATAAATAAAATAAAATTTAATTAACTAGATAAATAAGGGATTTTGCTTCCCCCTTTCCGAAGGCAATACACTGGATTTAACTATAAATTGCATCCTACTGAAGATAAAGTAACATTAATATTTATGCTATTAGTTAGACAATTATTATTGTTATTATTTTTGGATAGCTTTTTGCTACAGAGAGCGTGCACTCACAAGAAAGATGGAAAGTGAGAAATTACCCCCCAGGGGGAATGGCCAGGCCACAATCCCTTCTCCTCCATTCTCCTCTTGGGATCTTGGGCACACATGCACATGTGCCCAGTGTGAGTTTAAGCCACTGGGTCCAGGACTCGAACCGCGGTCGACTACATGGGAGTCCAGCAACGTAGCCATTACACCATTTGCTGGTCGCTAGGAAGACAATTCTTTACTCATATACTTAGATTTCAATAGGAAAGGAAGAACTGATATTTCAAATAAAGAAACTCGCATTTCTTCTAAAGCTTAGCTGGTATCATATTGCTTCACATTTGCAACTGAATTATAAAAATGGCTTTCAGCAGACAATTAGTGTACTTTAAATTCTATTGACATAAGAAATACAACCTGCCAAGTTTCTGTCATGAAAAGCTACTCCTATCTGCTACTGAGACATTAGGTTCACTTTTACTCATTCCCAGAACATTTCAGCTGCATCTCTGTGTAACAATTGAAAAGCTGGCCATGTTGAAGAAAACCTGCCAGACATCTAAGTCTGCTGGTCTGTGACTGTGTAAGAACCTATCATCAGATGTTGGAGGCAGGAAGAAAACACAGATCTCTATTACATATCGTTTTGTTGGAGAAGCAATTCCTCCACAGCTAGGAGGAGGAGGAGGAGGAGGAGGAGGAGGAGATGAATCCCTATATATGAAGCTTAAGGAATATTTTAAACTGAAGAGTACATGTTTTAGTTTCCAGCCATTTCTCATTTTAAAAGATAAGTTATTTTGAGAAGCCGTTCTTTCTGGATTTGTATTAGATACATCAAGAACTGTATTTGGGGCCAGCAGGTGGCATGGTGGTTGAGACGCTGGACTCCCACCCGGATCTGGTGGCTTGCCTTTGCACTTTCTCTCTCTGGCCAAATTAAAAAAGAATAACAAATTAAAATAAATCATTCTTTAAAACAAAACAAAACAAAACAAAAACGGAGCAGCAGCAGCAACATATTAGACACACCAAGACCACATAAGACTCTGGAGTCAAATCAGAGCAGTATTTACAGAACTTCAACAGTCCGATCTGTAAAATGGAAAGTAAACTCCAGACCTAGCAGGTTATTGTGAGAAGCCGTAAGGTCTCTACACCATGTGCAAAACGCCCCTAACACGTGGGAGTTGTCAGGGTCTGCCACCTCTGGAATAGTCACTCTCTCTCTGGTCCTCAGTCTCCAGAGATATGGATTTCTAAAACACTGGTCTGGAGGAGTCCGACCCGGTAGGGCCCCAGGATCTGTTTTGAGCTTTTGACCTTTACCTCTTAGGTCGGGCCAGCACGTTGGCAAGGCTGCTGCTGTGTGTCCCCCCGACCTAGGAATAAAACTTATGTCGTATTAGCATGCCGGCAGGGCTGCTTGCTATTTGCTCCGGAAACTGTGGTAGCCTTGCTGAGAAGTGAACCCCCCTCTGACTCCCTGATATACTATAAAAAATTACATAGCTCTCTTGAGTATGTGATGAGATTTTCCCAAAAGCCCCCTGACCACTCCCCTTGGCCCTGATCACCTACTGTTAATTACGATGCTTTATCTCCATGGTCACAATAGAGGGTGGGCTGAAGTTCTATCTAGGCAGAAATAATCTTGACCTTTGGTAGGCCCTTTAAGATACATTTAACATAAACTTAAAGACAATCTTTTCTTTACATAAAATAGGATTAGGCCAAAACTGGCCCAGGACACCCCCGCCCTCACCAAATGAAATAGATAAATATATTAGGATTCCTTAAATTAAGTTTTAGATCCCTATAAAACTATGTAAGTATCATTCTTTATTAAGGTCCATAAGAACTAATATCTATACTTAAGATTTTCTTTTCTCAGCATCATGCTCATTTATCACAAGATGGCTGCTGCCGCTTCAGCTGATAATTATCGCTGCTTGCTGGAGCTGCTTTCCCGAAACTGCATTCCATGGAAACCCACCTACATCAAACGAACAATTGTGGAACTGCACTAGGCCCACCCTTAATCCAACCCTGAATGGAACCTATGATCCCTATTTAACTGATAATTAGAACATGTAGCCCCTCACCCATTTACTTACATGTATCACATTTTCAATAAAAAGGCAGATAATTCCTAGCAGTGGTCACTCCTCAGAGAGTGAACTCTAGGGGTGTCCAGCTAAGACGTGCATGAAAAAGGCACCAAGGGAACCAGCAGTTAGCATAATGGCTATGTCGCTGGACTCCCATGTTGTCGACCAGAGCTCTAGCATAAATATGAATGCAAAGATGGTAAGACTGGGATTCGTCATTCCTTGTTTTACTTCTGTGTTGATATTAACTGTGTCCCTGTAGTTACAGAACCATTTTCCATAGACTTTTCCTCCACGCAAAGTTCAGTTACATGATATGAGTCAAATAATAAGTAATATAAGCAACCACTTAATGAAAAAAGTTAACTGACTAATTTGATAGGTGGTGGTGGTGGTGGTATAGTTGTTGTTGCTATTATTATTATATGACTGAATTAATCACAGTAAAGGCAATATTTAGACTATCTTCCTGGATTTAAACTGCACTTGGACAATTTAAAGGAGAACACTTAATCACTGTGTCTTCATAAACTTATAAACAATATAGCAATTATTCTTTGCTTAGAAATTCTGTATCAGAAATATCTTTTAAAACTCTATCCTATAGGGGGACTAGCAGTTAGCGTAATGGCTATGTCTCTGTACTCCCATGTAGTTGACCGCAGTTCGAGTCCTGGACCTGGTGGCTTAAACTCACACCAGGCGCGTGTACGTGCATGCCCAAGATCCTGAGAGGAGAATGGAAGAGAAGGGATTGCAGCATGGCCATCTCCCCGAGGGGGTGATTTCTGACTTTCTGTCTCTCTGTCTTTCCAGTACATGGCATAATGGTTATGTCACTGGACTTGCAGAGTGGACGACAGTCCGATACCTGAATCCAGTGGTTATGTGTGCCCAAAATCCCAAGAAGAGAAGGGACCGTGGTGGTATGGGTATCTACCCCATCCTGGGGGGGATGTTGATGTCTCACTTTCTGTCTCTGTCTCTCCGGCAAGCAAATGCATCCTACAGCAAAAATCTCTCTCTTAAAAAAAAAAAAATCGTACGAATTAATAATTAAAGTTATTAAAAACAAAGATTTCATGTCATCTTTGTGGTTTTCTTCACAGCATTATTTTATGATTTACTAACGGGCACAACATGAAATTTCCATTCCAAAAATCTAAGCATCAAATGCTAGAAAACAGTGTTGGTTGCCCTTTATGAGATTTAGTTACATAAAGAATCGCTGTCAAATATATAAAGGTTAAAATGATTTTAAATGCCATTAAAAGTGTTCAAAACCAATACAATGATTTCTGCATAACTTTGACATTTATGAGAAAATTCAACAAATTTCAAACAGAACTGCAAAGATTCGAGAAAAAAGACACTAGGTTTGTATTTAATGGGCACAGAAAGACTGTCTCTTCAAACAAGGTCATATTAACTAGATACTAATCATGTAATTTGTATAATCATGACCATTACTTAAAAAGTATCATCTTTCTAAGAGAAAAATGATAAAATTATCAGTGAATCTAAGTCAACTTTGAAAAGAGAGAGGAAGAAAGAGAAGGAGGAGAGGGATTAATAAATATTCTTCATGGCATTCTTCAAGAGGCGGGGGGGGAGAAGTAAAATGAGGACATTTCAGTAAGGATAAATTCTGGAATAAATATTTCGTATTTTCAAATATTGAAGTATTAATGCAAAAATACTATGCAAAACGGATAGCCTCCATTATAATTGATGCTTCTACATAAAGATGTATACATACATTTCTGTGCACACACACACACAAACCCCTCTCAAATTCACACAAACCTACATAGAAATCATTTTGAATGTGCTATTACAAAAAAAAAGCTTATCCTTGTGTACAGTTTCTTAAAGAAACATACATTTATCAAAAATTTTTAACAAAAATTTATCATTCTATCAAATTATTAATTTCTAAGTTGCCTATGGTACAAATCAATTTGAGCACGGGTTCAGATTCAAGTATTCTCACACTGGCTTCCTTTCTAATTTGCTCATCTTACCTCACCTACACTAACTATATTAGAAATGCATAAGGCCCAATTACAAAGTCTCTCAAAGTTCCAGTCTGCTGGATGCATGGCCCATGAAGAGTCATCACACTTAACAACAATACAGTGTAAGTTCTTGTGCTTACAAATTACGCAACATTCTCGTTAAACCTTAAGTTTTCAGATGTCATAATACATGTGGCATTCTATGACAAGTGTTTTTCCCTTCTGCCCAGACTTAATGGAGCAAGAACAAGCAGGCTTTTGAATCAGCATTTGCTTGCGTGTGAGATTTATACTCGACTGTCGCTTGGCTCTCTTATGTGATTACTGGGCTATAGGCTTCTACAAACTGACAGAAAAAACAGGAGACGTGAAAAGTGCAACAATACGAAAAACAGATGTTGGTGCAAAATTCCAGAGCCATTTGTTTGCTCGTTTCGCTTTTTAGTACATAGTTTCTATGCTGAGAACAAAAGGCTCTTCTCTCCTTTTGAATACCTGGAACCATGGTGCACACAGGGCAGGTAAAGGAGGACGGCTATGCGAGGGGGACTTGAGGAGTTGACGGGTGAGAGAAAAAAAAGCCAAGAGGATAGTCAGTAAAAATAATGCACTCATGGGCCAGCAGATGGCATGGTGGTTAAAGCACTGGAGTCCTACCTGGCGACCATGGTTTGAGTCACAGACCCAGCAGTCTGGAACTCAGGTCCAGCACATGTGCATACGTGCCCAAAATCTCAGGAGAAAAATGGAGGAGCCGGGATTTCTGCATGGCCATCCCACCCCCCCCAACCCCGGGGGGTGATTTCTCACTTTTCTTCTCTCTGTGTCTCTGCTGTGAGGGTATACATGGTATGACAAAACAAACAAAATAAATATCAAATATTGAAGTATTAATGCAAAAATACTATGCAAAACGGATAGCCTCCATTATAATTGATGCTTCTACATAAAGATGTATACATACATTTCTGTGCACACACACACACAAACCCCTCTCAAATTCACACAAACCTACATAGAAATCATTTTGAATGTGCTATTACAAAAAAAAAGCTTATCCTTGTGTACAGTTTCTTAAAGAAACATACATTTATCAAAAATTTTTAACAAAAATTTATCATTCTATCAAATTATTAATTTCTAAGTTGCCTATGGTACAAATCAATTTGAGCACGGGTTCAGATTCAAGTATTCTCACACTGGCTTCCTTTCTAATTTGCTCATCTTACCTCACCTACACTAACTATATTAGAAATGCATAAGGCCCAATTACAAAGTCTCTCAAAGTTCCAGTCTGCTGGATGCATGGCCCATGAAGAGTCATCACACTTAACAACAATACAGTGTAAGTTCTTGTGCTTACAAATTACGCAACATTCTCGTTAAACCTTAAGTTTTCAGATGTCATAATACATGTGGCATTCTATGACAAGTGTTTTTCCCTTCTGCCCAGACTTAATGGAGCAAGAACAAGCAGGCTTTTGAATCAGCATTTGCTTGCGTGTGAGATTTATACTCGACTGTCGCTTGGCTCTCTTATGTGATTACTGGGCTATAGGCTTCTACAAACTGACAGAAAAAAAAGGAGACGTGAAAAGTGCAACAATACGAAAAACAGATGTTGGTGCAAAATTCCAGAGCCATTTGTTTGCTCGTTTCGCTTTTTAGTACATAGTTTCTATGCTGAGAACAAAAGGCTCTTCTCTCCTTTTGAATACCTGGAACCATGGTGCACACAGGGCAGGTAAAGGAGGACGGCTATGCGAGGGGGACTTGAGGAGTTGACGGGTGAGAGAAAAAAAAGCCAAGAGGATAGTCAGTAAAAATAATGCACTCATGGGCCAGCAGATGGCATGGTGGTTAAAGCACTGGAGTCCTACCTGGCGACCATGGTTTGAGTCACAGACCCAGCAGTCTGGAACTCAGGTCCAGCACATGTGCATACGTGCCCAAAATCTCAGGAGAAAAATGGAGGAGCCGGGATTTCTGCATGGCCATCCCACCCCCCCCAACCCCGGGGGGTGATTTCTCACTTTTCTTCTCTCTGTGTCTCTGCTGTGAGGGTATACATGGTATGACAAAACAAACAAAATAAATAAAATAAAAAATGCACCCAAATCCATACCACACTTTTCAGTCATCCTACATTGTCCTTTTCCTTCCTTTCCTTTTTCTTTTTTTAAATCTAGTCTGGTGATAAGTGCAGAGATGGGTCAAAGGTCAGAGGCAGTACAATTCGGGGTGAGAAAAGGACAACAAAATCAATGGTCTTAGGTACAAATGCTTTTGTGCCCAAGAACGTGGCAGGTTATTCCCTTCAATCTTGATCAAGAAAGCCATACCCAAACATTCCAGGTTTAGGGAAGTCAAGGATTTGCACTTCAGGTCACACTTAATAAAATACCTAAATTCAGAAATCAAAAAGCAGTGGTAATTTTCTTAAAGAGTTGGTCATGGGTTTATTATAAACAACCCCAGACACTTCCCCTTCCCTTTTTTTCCCCCCAGAAGATTCACACTAGTACTCCTGCCAAGAATGTTTATTTGTTTGGTTCCTGAGACACAATGACCCAAAAGCCCTTGAAGGTAACAGAAGCCCTCGTTCTGCCATGAACACCCGCTTTTAACAGTCAGAAATAAACAGCGGCATTTGGTTACTGCATTCTTACTGACAAACTTACATGATTTCCTGTTGGACACTTTCAGGGGCTGAACTACTATTTCTGGTCGTCTGAGAGCCAGTCTCCTGGAAAAGAAGGTCAACATGCCTATCAATTTTCAGCACAGGGCCAAGGTTGATACAACAACCGAATACTGAAGTCTTAAGAAAAATCTGCAAATGGCGGGGGGAGGGGGGATGAACACAATGCCATTCATTCAAATTTCAAAAAAAGAAATCATTTCTCTGCTTTCAAATGAGTGTAAATAAATTATCTCCCCTCCTGCCAAAAGTACTGCTCTTTTTTTCCACCTTGCACATCAAGGTGATTGCAGATATTAATGTGCGATTTTCCATTTGCCTCGTAACAAAACCCTCAGATGACCTGGTACTGTCATGTTATTTTTGGTTGTCATTCATTCTTGGTTAGACAAAACAGAAACCCAAACCCAATGGAGAAGGAATTTGAAAGCAGGGTTTTCAAGCTTATTTTATCACGACTAGGCGGGAGTGACATTTTGTAAAGAACAAAAGGTCAGTTGGAGAAAGGCCTGTATTATTGTACCAGTAGCTCACCTTTCCTGGAAATGCTTCGAGGGAATCAAGCCTGCTCTGGGGTTGGCATCTCCTTCGAGCTTCGCTTGCCACCACGTTGCATCATCTTGGCTCATAATCTGAAGAATATCTCCCTTTTTGAAAGAAAGCCCGGCTTCCTTACATGGAATGGCCTTATCCTCATTAGGATCATAGTCAAAAAGGGCTTTGATAAACATCTGGAAGAAAGGTTCATTCGGATGAATAAATGAAAAAAGAGAAAAATCAATCTGAAAGGGCCTATATTTCCCTAGCTCAGATTTAAAAAGGAATTATTTAAACACTAGAGTATTAAAATAACTTTGTTGTGACAAAGTAGATATGGAGTGGATGAAAGACGTTAGTGCCCTTTCCCATTCCCAACACACCACAGGCACACGGAAATACATTTTTAAGTAATGATTACCTTTCCTTCTTTAGAAGGTGTCTCCTCTTTGATGCTGGGAATAATCTTAAATGTAATTGCTCCCTGAGACTGAGCCTGGTATCGGAAGAAAGAAAGAGTTATAAGAAAAGTCAAGCCAAGGAAAAAAAAAAAGGGGGGGGGGGGAGGATAGGTAGGAAGCTAAATACATCTGAAAATTTATAAGCTTGGAGTTTCTATGTGTAGATAGGCCAGACTGAGGAAATGATTTCTGTAGAAATTCCTGTAATGTGAGAAAGCCCTGCAGTTTGTCAAATAAGTTTTAAAAAAACACTTAACCACTACACCAATTTTACTTCCTGTGTACTTTGAAGGTATCGATGAATATATTATCACCCATGACAAGTTATTTCAACATAAAAACACAATGTATGCACAGTGCCTCAAATAACACAACATTAAATGATTAAAATAGGTCATGTACAAGATTTGGGTTATTACACTTAAGTATCAGCATCCATGTTACTTGAGAAAAAATAACTGCGTTTTTATTTTTTTTATTTTTTTATCCATTACACAGTTAAAAATACATGATTCAGGCCAGCAGGTGAGACAGCAGTTACACTGCTAGACCCCCACATGGTCAATCGTGGTTCCAGTCCTGGAACTGATGGCTTCAAAATCATGTCGGGCGTGTGCGCATGCATGTCCAAGGTCCCAGGAACAGAACAGAGGAGAAGGGATTGTGGTGTAGCCATCACCCCTGGGGGATGATTTCTCACTTTCCCTCTGTCTATCTGTCTCTCCAGTGAGTGTACATGCCCTAAGGCAAAAACTTCTTTAAAAAAAATACATGATTCACTTATTCATTTTTGAGTGCCCATCAGAAAAAAAAAAAAAAAAAAAAAAAACGAGAAAAAACATTCATATCTATTATATCCTACTTAGTGAGTAAAATGCCAAATGTAATAAATTCAATTAAAAGATGAAAAGACTCTCTAAATAAGCAATCGCCACCACCCACGAATCTTTGCCGACTATCTCAGACAGGGGTAGGATTCTCTTTAAACACACTCTCATGTCATACTCTGTCTCTTTTTAGCCTTTAGCATAACAATATTTAATTATTTCTTAATATTTGTTACTCCTGCTAAACTCTAGGCTCCATATAAGCATTTAACACCTGGCATATATTTAAGAGAAAGAAGGGAGTGAGTGGAGACAGCAGGTAACACTGTGGTTTGACCCCTTGATCTGGGAGCTTGAAAATCATGCTGGACATGTCGTGTGTGTCCAAAATCCCAAGAGGAGAGGGGACTGTGACCATATTCCCTGAGGGGATGATTTTTCACTTTCCCTCTCTGTTTCTGTCTGGCAAGTACATGCCTCATATGGCAAAAGTAATCTAAAATTAGGAAAACAAAGAAGGGAGAGAAAGATGAGAGAATATCAAGTTGGTGTGAAAGTAACTGCAGTTCCAAACTGTTGAAATTTTCCATCTGATATTAGATACATTCTTAAATAAAGGTGGTTATGTTACACATCATTTTAAAGCATAGTCCTCGCTTTTTTATTTTTGCTAATAACATATCTGACTGCCATCTTTTATGTATTTTAGACTACGGAAAAGATGTTAGGCATCAACAATACTACAGATGTCATTAAGTACCAAATTTGGAGACAGGCTTTGTACTAACCTCTACATATATGACCTGACGAACTTCGCAGAGTACTGCGACCAGATACTTTCCTCTTCTTATTTTCATTTTGTAAATGAAAACACTGAGGCACAAATAGATTCAGGTAGTTTCTAAGGACACGTATGGATTAAATTATGGGCCTGAGGTGGGAACTGAGGACTGCTAAATTCAAATCCTGTATGCTTCAAACCAGGTCTAAAAAGTCTGAAATACAATACTTCAACTTTATTACTGAAATTTTGAAATAAATTTACAGCTTACCAAAATCTGTATTATTTCCTCAGGCCTTTTATCCTCAACTGGTATCCCATTCACTTCTCTAAGTTCATCACCAACGTGAATAAGACCTAAGAAACAACAAAATGTGGTAAACCATCAGTGTAACCCACAGAAGAAACTGTAATTTGCAAATGTTTCCCAGAACAAAGTATTGTCAGATTCCCTTCATACATTTAAGAATTGGGAAGGAGACTTCCCCATTCCTCAGACTTCAGATTCTAGGCCTCTGTAGCAATGAATCAAAGACAAACCTAAGACTGGCAGAAAAACATCTCTGTCTTTGTCTAGAAATGCACATGATTCATATCTGATTAAATAATTTTTATAAATTTTAAAAGTTGTGTGCTTTTACAAGCACTTTTAAAATCAAAAACACTGAAACAAGACTTAATATATGTACATGGAAGCCCATGTACACTAAGCCCAAATAGATTTATCTATCATTTATTTAACTAACAGAAAAAACATATCTCATTACTTGTTTTGCTTTATCAAAAAATTATCCTCCTCCTAATTACAGGAATGAAAATGTTAGTCACAAAATACAACGTGGGCTTAGGCATGGTGGCGCACAAGTAGCACCACCGCCTAGGAGTGTGGAAGCCACAGTGAAGTCCCAGGTTTGGTTCCTGGGCCACCTGAACACATCGGGTAGGACTGCATGTGTCTGTAGTACTAGCTGGTTGAGAGGCTGAGGAGGAAGGATCACAGCACAGCAAGAGCCCATAAAAAATACCTTTCTCTCTCTCTTTCTTCCCTCTATTAGAGGGAAAAGATTAAGTTGCATTAAAAAACCAAAATTCCTAATAACATGGCTTATCTATATCCCGTTAAGAGTTCAACTCTTACCACTTCTATCAGCAGCTCCTCCTCTCATGATTCTCGCCACCACGATTGCCCCAGTGTGCTCGTCCTTCTTGATAGTAGCTCCCTTTAAGAGGGGAAAAAACGGCATTTGTGGATCAATGTGCATACTGGATAGCAGAAGAGGAGAAGCAAAAAGGGAACGTGAGAAAGTGAAAACGACAGCTACTGGGTCCTCAGAAAAGTCATGATGTATTTTTCTACGTTTTTCTATGCAAAAATGCATCATAACTTTTCCAATAACTCAATATAAAAGGAATTAAAGGACTAAGGCCGGAGGAAAAGACATCTTGCTGTTTGTCTTACAAACACTTGTGACTAGGTAGAGAAAAACCTACTACATATCTAAAGATTTCAGCACAATTTAAATGTTTATGAAACCTTTAACGTCTTTAAAATTGGAAATAAAAACAGTTTCTTCCTGTAAGAATATCTTGTATTTGAATGCTGTTTGTTTATTTTAGGTTTTTGCCATAGGGCACATGTGCTCACTGGAGAGACAGAGACAGATAAAGGGAAAGAAAAAAGAGAAAGCACCCTGGTGGGGGGAGAGCGGGGAACGGCCACACCACAATCTCCTCTCCTCCCTTCTCCTATTGGGATTTTGGGCACACATGCATATATACTCAGTGTGATTTTCAAGCGGCCAAGTCTTAAGACTCCAACCATGGTCAGCCATGTGGGAGTTCAGCACCTTACCCATTATGCCATTGGCTGACCCCGAGTGCTGTTTGTTTCAAGCATTTTTAAAGCACTTGATTTTTTTATTTTTTTAAGATTTCATTTAACTTTATTATTATTTTTTAATATTCCCAGACACACACACACACACACACACACACACACACAGAAGAGAAAGTGAGGGACCAGCAGTTAGCGTAATGGCTATGTCACTGGACTCCCATGTAATCGATCGCAGTTCGTGTCCTGGACCCAGTGGCTTAAAACTCACGCCGGGCATGTGTGCATGCATGCCCAAGATCCCGAGAGGAGAATAGAGGAGAAGGGAGTACGGTGAGGCCATTCCCCCTGGGGGGTGATTTCTCGCTTTCTGTCTCTCTGTCTCTCTCTGGCGAGTGCACGTGCCCTATAGCAAAAACCTCTATAAAAAGAAAAGAAAAGAAAAGAAAAAGTGAGAAAGCAAGCATCAGGTCCAGGACTTGAACCATGGTCGGCCATGTGCCAGCCCCAAGTGCCAGCCCCAAGCACTTCCTTATTTTGCTTTATCCTTACAATACTCCATGAAGAAGGTTAATGATGGCTACATAGACAAAATATTGTATGATAAGTTAGGAAAGTAAAACACAGGTCATCTGACGGTTAGTTTGGTGATCCTTCTATTGTGTTAGGGTATCACAGTAAAGGAACTTGATGGTAATGGTAAAGAAAAAGAAAAAATAGAATTTAAATTAGTTACATTTGTTGTCTGAGGCTAAGGGAAATGAATGGAAGAAAGATCTGTTATACCTCAATTTTAATAAACTAGGATTGTCTCCTGTACAGACAGAGCTAACATTTTGAGATAGATTAGAAAACGATCTCAAAAAGAATACAATTTTTCACCTACAAATAACTGAAAGCAAATGAACTGAAGGCTACTTTGTAAGAGCAACAGGAAATAAATACTTGTTTTAAAAGCTGTTTTATGAGGCCTAGTGGTTAAGGGGGCCAAATCTCATCTGGCTGACTATGATTCAAATCCCAGCCCAGTGGCTTAAAAAACACATCAGGTCCATGCGAGTGCGTGCCCTAAATCACAACAAGATGGAGAAAAGGGACTGCAGTATGATCATGCCCCATTGGGGGGTGCCTTTTTCCCCCTTTACTCCCCCAGTACCCTGTCTCTCATTGGGAAGTAAACACCCTCTAGCAATCAATCAGGTAATAAACAAATAAAAGCCTTTTTATGACTTCTTTTCCAAGAAACTGGCATTGGCACCAGGTGCCGGCCAAGTGGCAGGGCACCTCTGGCCGATGCTGGCGCCATGTGGGAGGCTAGGGGAGCACTGTGGTGTGGTAAGACCTGTCAAGGTCTTATCTTTTCTGTCTCTCAGAAAAGATTTAAAGAAATGAAAGAATAGAAGAGGAAAGGAAGGAATGACATGCAAGATAAGACAAGACATAAAAAAGGGAGGAGAGAGGAGAGGCACAGGTTAAGAAAAGCCATTCTACACTGCATCAGACTCCTGGAATTAGGTATACTTTAGGTGGTTACAGAGTTCACCACAAAGAAATGTGGAATTTTCCTCAAGTTTGTCAATAAGCAAATTTATATCACTAAAGAATGCATACATAAATAGTATACTGAGTTGTCAGAAAAGCCATGACACACTCTTGCATAGAAAAAATACACCAGAAGTAGAAATCCATTTGTCGTAAGTAGACCCTATATATGACAGTTATCAGGTATAGACCTAATAACGGTAAAAATCAATAACTAAATGATAGGAATAATATTTGTGGCATTTTTCATCACCTATGAATGCACTCAAGGTGAAAGACTTGAGGAGCATTTCTCCAAGGTCATAAATATTACGTCCATCAATTGCTGTTATCTTCTGCAATTATTTAAGCAACTAAATTATAACCAAAATGGCCAGAAATGTAATTTTTTTTTTTAATTTAACTTTTTTTTTTTTGGAGAGGTTTTCGCTATAGGGCGCGTGCGCTCGCCAGACAGACAGAGACATAGAGACAGAAAGCGAGAAATCACCCCCCAGGGGGGATGGTCACGCCTCAATCCCTTCTCCTCCATTCTCCTCTCGGGATCTTGGGCACGCACGCACACGCGCCCGGCGTGAGATTTAAGCCACGGGGTCCGAGACGCGAACCGCGGTCGACTACGTGGGAGTCCAGCGACATAGCCATTACACTAACTGCTGGTTCCCAGAAATGTAATATTCTCAATACAACTAATTACTTTGACCATATCAGCTTTCATTTTACTATCACTATGTCTCAAATTTTCCCCACCAAAGAATGCCTAATGGCAGAAGAGTCTAGTAACCTAATTTACATTAATTTATATTTCATAGATGAAAAAATAAATCCCGAATGGTTATCATTTGTCTAAGATCAGACACATCATAGGTCAGGACATGTCTAAGGCAATCAATTCTCATACAAATGTATAATCAGTATATTGTCTGTAGTTTGACAATTATTGTAAGGGTAAAGTAAGACTATTGGGTAAATAAACTTAAAAGTTTATAAAATACATTATCCAGGGACCAGCAGTTAGCATAATGGCTATGTCGCTGGACTCCCATGTAGTCGACCACAGTTCGAGTACTGGACCTGGTGGCTTAAAGTCAATGCCAGGCGCATGTGCATGTGTGCCCAAGATCCCGAGAGGAGAATGGAGGAGAAGGGATTGGGGCGTGGTCATCCCCCCTGGGGGGTGATTTCTCGTTTTCTGTCTCTGTCTCTCTCTCTGTCTTTCTGGCGAGCACACGTACCCTATAGCAAAAACAAAAAAAAAAAAAAAAAAAAAAAATTCATTATCCAGAAAAGTAGAAAATATTTTTAACAAACTTGTCATTTAACATTTGTCAAATGATATCTATCAATTGGGGGAGGTCACTGGAGAAGCCACAAGTCTACTAAAACAAAATGTGAAAACATAAGAAACACACCCACAGAAGACAAAGAGTCAGGTATCTGTAGGGGAATGAATGAGTCCAAAAACAAGACAGAAATTGGCAAGGTGAGGGAAGCCAGGATGAAATAACATCCTATCAAGTAGATGGTCAGACTTGGCAACCAAGGGGCAGGCTATCAGCGTTCGTTCAGGATGTACTTTTGTTTATTAGACCCAGGTAGAGTGTGGTGGCACAAATGCCAAGCTTGCACTGGGGGACCTAAGTGGGCAGTAGGCGCCTGGAATAGCCGCACCAGCTGGAGTGAACGCAGACCATTAGGTTTTCAGCAAGAGAAGGAAAAAGGGTGATAGTTTGATGGTAGAAATGAAAACACAACAAAACAAAACAAAACAAACAAACAAACAAAAATAAACACTGTTCAGGATACCAGAAACAAAGCTAGCTTCCCTCTTTTGTAAATTTGATGCAATTCAGATTTGTTTTCTTCCAGAGAATTTTTATGTGGACAAGCTTAAGAAAAATAAATTCGAGGCCAGCAGATGGCGTGGTGGTTGAGGCGCTGGACTCCCACATGGCTGACCATAGTTCAAGTCCGGGACCTGGAGGTCTCTCTCTTCTCTCCTCCCTCCCTCCCTCCCTCCCTCCCTCTCTCTCTCTCTCTCTCTGTCTCTGTCTCTGTCTCCATCTTTCTCTGGTGATGTATGTACCTATAGCAAATTTTTTAAAAATAAGGAAAATAAATTCTATTAGTGAGTGGACTTTGATGCTAAATTTTCAGTGTTTTACAGGAGTTATCTTGATATTTTTTTGACAATGGTTCTCAGGTTATACAAATGACCTGAGGTGCTTCTTTATAATGCAGATTTCTGGGCTCTATCACAAAAAATATAAATCAGTAAGTTTTGGTGGAGCCTGAAAATCTCAATTGTAAAAAGTATCTTAGATATTTTCAATGCGAGCATCTAGTAGACCACAGTTTAAAAACACATATTTCAATGGTTTAATCTAAAATTGACTGTGCTACCCACTTAAGGAGACTTTACAATACTGGCAGTTTAATGGGAGGTAAAATGTTGATTTAAGGAAATCATGAAACTTCAGTCGTAGCAGTCCCCTTTTATGAGCCATTTTAGAGAATTAGCAATTATTGGATCATCATGAAAGTCATGAAGAAAAAGATGTCATGACTTTTCCGACAACCCAATAATAAAAATCTAACCTGGGGGACCAGCAGATGATGTAACAGTCACATTGCTGGACTCCCACATAGTCGATCATGGTTCAAGTCCTGAACCCAGCTACTTGGAAATCATGCCAGGAGCATGTGCATGCCCAAAATCCCAAAAGGAGAATGGAAGAGAAGGCATTGTGGAGTGGCCATCCCCTCTGGGGGGTGATTTCTCACTTTCTGTCTCTCTGTCTCTCCAGCGAGTACATGCACCCTATAGCAAAAATCTAAAAAAAAAGAGAACAAAATCTACCCTGGGCCAACCCTGTAGTGCAGTCATTAAGTCATTGATAAAATAAATGATTACTAATGGATAACTGGGCTCCTTAGTATGGTCAGTTTATCAGTCAGCTTCTTGAGAGTGAATTCATCGAAATGAAAAATATTTCAGGGGCTGCCCATCGTGTAGTGGTTGGGAGAGCTGGCTCCCATTTTTTGAAGATAACAAGCTATGTTTGGATCTTAGACCACTAGTAGTGATACTTTGGGCCTGGTCCTTTACTTCTTTGAATATTGGTTTTCTAAACTATAATAACAAAAATGGTATCTGTCAACTGTGAAGACTAAATGTATGGATAGTATCTGACACAGGACCTAGCAACTACTGTATTATCAACTGCTATTTGCTTTAAAAAGACAAAGATGTACTAATTAGAATAAATGGGCACAGCACATTCAAAATCAACTAATGGGGACATGCAGATGGCATAACGGTTACGTTGCTGGACCCCGACATAGGTGATCACGGTTTGAGTCCCAGACCTTGTGACTTGAAACTTATACTGGGTGCATGTGCATGCGTGCCCAAAATTTTAAGAGGAGAACGAAGAAGGGAACTGTGGCGTGACCATCCTCCTGAAAGGGTGATATGTCGTTTTCTGTTCCTCTGTCTCTCCAGTAAGCACACACGTCCTATAACAAGTAAATAACTGAAATAAAACAAAAATAAAATAAACTGATAGGGCCAGCAGGTGATGTGGTGGTTAAGGCGGCTGGATTTCACAGGGCCAACTCTGAGGTTCAAGTCCAAGTCCCAGCCGCCTGTAAAACACACCAAATGTGTCCACGTGTGTGCCCAAAATCCTAAGAGGAGAATAGAAGAAAGGGACTGTGGTATGGTTGTCCCCACTGGTGGGTGATTTCTCTCTTTCCTTCTCTCTCTTTCTCTGGTGAGCACACGCATCCTGTGGTAAAAGTCTAAATTAATAAATAAATAAAATCAACGGCTAGATTATGAAATTTAGTTAATGTACTGTAGAATGTAGCTTCATAAGAAATGTAAATAGGCCCTGTATTATTTCCTACTGCTGATTTAACAGAAGACCACAGATTTAGTGGCTTAAAATCATACAAATTTGCCGTATAGTTCTGGAGGTCAGAAAGCCAAAATGGGTCTCAAAGAGCTGAATGAAACCAAAGGGTCAGCAGAGCTGCTTCCTTCCTGGGCCCTCAGGGAGAACATGCCCCTCACCTTTTCTGATTTCTAAAGATTCCTGCATCCCATGCTCATGGACACCTCACTCTATCACCTCTTCTCCTTTGCTGACTCAGGCCCTACTGTCTCCCTCTTTCACTTTTACAAGAACTCTTGCGATGACACTGAGCTACTGGATAATCCAGGATAATCCTGCCATCCCGCCACATCTGTGAAATGTCACTTTTGTCACATTCACAGGTTCTGAGGATCGGAATATGACATCTATCGGGGCAGGCGGGCATTATTCCCTCTACTGCAGACCCCTTGGGTGCATTTCAACATCATATAAATTCTGTTGCTAAAATAAGTGATTCTATTTACATTCTGACATATCAGACACCTGATTACTCTCTCATTACTTTAAAATAAATCAGCTTTCTACAAGAGCCAAAAGTTTATTTTTCCCCAATTTGCACCATGTAATCTCAGATCAGCCACACTCAGTGCACATTAAGCTTTCTTTCATAAATACCAACAGGCCACGTTTTCAAATTACTTCTATTTAAAACCAATAGAATGCCTGCCATTTAATTGACTTCACTTCATTTTTCTACATCACTATATATGGGTGTACTATTTACTTTAAAATTTAAGGACACAGAGGAAGCGTATTTTAAAGAGAAAAGTAAGTAGTCTACAACCATCAGATTGGCTTTATCGTGTCTACTCAGATCTGAGCACAAAATGTTGACCAAAACCCACCAGTGGTTCTCTGTTTTTAACCAGTCGGATGATTTTCACTGAGTCTTCCTCCTCGTCAATCTCTTCGGGCATCGGGGGCAGGACAGGATCGTAATTCTTCTGAGCCACTGTATCATGTACAGAGAGCAAAGCCTGCAATAGCCAAAGGTTGATTTTTAAAGACCTCACATAGAAAATTCCAAACGCACCAGCCTATAAAGAATTTCAAAGTAGTGTGATGACTCTGACATGATGGCACGAAGGCCACTGCTGGAAAGGGTGCCACGTACAAACAGAGGGAGGGGAGTGGCAGGAGCTCTCCTCAGCCGCTTCCCTCCCAGCACCATCAGTGCATGGCGGGGATCCATGGCGGAGATCGCAGGAAACCTTCCCTGACTGCGTATTCTCTGGCTTATCCTTATGCGAGTGGCTACTGGAGACAAGGGGGAGGGTGTTACTTTTATAGGGAGGGAGAGGATTAGGGTACGGATACATTGTCAATGAGCTAAAAAATGGTCTGAGGGACCAGCAGGTGGTGTGGTGGTTAAGGTGCTGGACTACTACACAGACAACTAAGGTGCGAGTCCCCGACCTGGCAGCTTTTTCAAAACCACACCAGGTACGTGTGTGTGTGTGGTGTGTGTGTGTGTGTGTACAAAATCCGAAGAGGAGAATGGAGGCGAAGGGAATGCAGCATGGCCATCTCCACTGGGGAGTGATTTATTACTTTTCCTCTCTCTCTGTCTCTTTCCAGTGAGCACATGCAACTTATAGCAAAAACCCTAGAAAAAGTCTGAGAATATTATACATTTTTTTATTTCCTACTATTATTTTCTATGAGCAGAAGACACATAACTGATGAATACAACTCTTCTGTTGTCTTCTCATTTTTGTGTGGCTAGCATGCATATTTAAAAATAAAAGTATTTGTAGTCCAGAAAGATGAGAAAACCAGTGGAACCTTGACAAGTCGCTGCTCACTATTTCAGATTGAGTTACAGATGTTCAGTGAACTTGTTCCCCAAACAGCAACACCACTATCATTACTTATTCAAGCTAAAAGCCTAGAAATCATCCTTGAAATCTCTCCTCACCTATACTCCCAACATCTGGTTCAAATCCTATTAGATCTACCTCCAAAATATATCTAACTGGCATTTTCTTCTCTCTACATCAGAGATTGTCAAACTATAACGCCTGTTTTTATAAATAAAGCTTTACTGGAACACAGCCACAATTGTTCATTCACATACTGTCTATGGCCTATGTCATGCTATGACACAAAATTCCACAGTCGGAACAGACACTGTTTACATAAAAAGCAGGCAGACCCCTGGTCTAGGTCACGGATGCGGTCATTTTTGGCCGAGAGCATTCAACAGGCTTTGGATGATTCTGCTGCTTGCACCTGCCACCCATTTTCAAATCCATCATTCACTGTGATTGTATTTTAACCTTAACACATCAACTGAGTTGCTAAGACCCCTTCTAAAGCTACCCATTGATCTCAGAATGAAGACCAAACGCTTCAGCCTGTCTTAAAGTCCCGCAAACTTCTCCAACCTAACTACTCTCCTCCTTACTCCAGTAACTTCCTCGTGGAGGCCTGGCTGAAACAGCCAACATAAACCCAGACCCCTCTGCTACTTCTTTCCCTTGCACCTTGTTCTCTGCTGTCACACATGTTCACAACTTGTAAATGTGGGTGCATTTTTATGTTTAATATCTGCCAGCTACTAGGAAGATGCCTATTTGTAAAATTTATTTATCTATTTAGTTTTATGTATAATTGTTTTTTAAACTTGCTATAGGGCATATGTGCTCACCAGAGAGATGAGAGAGAGGGAGAGAATAAGGGAGGGAGAAAGAAAATGAGAAAACAAGCTGCCACATCCAGGACTTGAACCACGGTCAACCATGTGAAAGTCCAGCGCCTTAACCACCATGCCACCTACTTGCCCCGAGATGTCTACGTTTTTAATTAAACTTTTTTTTTTTATTGACTATAACATGTAAACCAAAAGGACAAATCTTAAGTGTACAGGATAATACATTTCCCAAAAGGAACATGCACTTATAAACACAGCCCGCACAAGGAGGATGGCATTAAACGCACCCAGAAGCCCTTGCGTAAGCTCCTTCATAGTCGTCATGTCCTCTATACCCCCCAAAGGAGGCAGCCTTGCTTGTATTTTAAAATGATATAAATAGGAATCTAACTGTGTATTCATTTCCCTCAATACTAAGTTAGTGAGATTGATCCACAATGTTACTGGCGATACGGGCCATTCATTTCTCAGTGACGTACAGCATTCCAACACCGGGCTATTCCACAGCTTCTTCACCCACCATGCCACCCTGAGCAGGCAGTGTTACCTTCTGTAACAGAAACTTTGACTCTTCTCATAGCTAAAGGGAGTTAGAGATTTTTATGTCTGTTGGACATCTGTATATCGTCTTTGGACAGATGGCTCTTCAAGGTTCTGGTAAATTTTTATTGCATCTTTTTGTTCTCGGTGTGTAAGAGTTCTTTATACTATATTAATCCCAAGCGCGGTCAGTCACATGTGCTACACATATATTCTATCTGGTAGCTTGGCCTTTCATTTTCTTACTGATGGTTTTGATCAATAAAGAATCTTAATTTTAATAGCGTTATTAGTGTTTTTCCTTAACAGTTGGTACTTTTTGTGTCCAATAACAATTTCAAAGGGAAAGAATGAGCAGCACTAAGATGATGAAATATCTGAAGAGATAATGGCTGCAAATTCTTGAGAACTGATGAAAGACTGCAGATTCAGGAAGCCCAATGTATCCTTCGGAACGTAGTAGAAATCATCATGGCAAAACTGCAAAATGGCTATGGCGAAAGATGATCTTAAAAATATTCAGCAAAAAAAAAAAGATCAGAAAGGAAAGAAAAAGCTGACAGCTGACTGATCACCAGCAGAAATAGAAATGAAAAGACAGTCAAAATACTTCAAAAGCGCTTAGAAAAGATGGAAAAAAAGTCCAAAATTGTGTATTCGGTAAAGTACCTTTCAAGAACAAGTATAAAAGCTAAGATAAGGGACCAGCAGTTAGCGTAATGGCTATGTTGCTTGACTCTCATGTAGTCAACCACGGTTCGAGTCCTGGACCTGGTGGCTTAAAACTCACGCAAGGCATGTGTGCATGCGTGCCCAAGATCCCAAGAGGAGAATGGAGGAGAAGGGATTGCGGCGTGGCCATTCCCCTGGGGTGGGGGGTGGGTTTCTCACTTTCTGTCTCTCTCTTTCTGGCGAGCGCACGCGTCCTATAGCAAAAACCTCTCTAAAAAAAAATTAGCTAAGATAAAAGCCACAGAAAGAGCCACTTGAAAAAAAAAAATAAAAAGTACTATAAAAAGGGAGGGAAGGGGGTAGAGAGAATGAAACAACAGTTTGGGGAGCTACTGAGGTACTAGACACCAGGCAGAAGGGACAGTGATCACAGAGACAGAAGACAAAGGTGTGAGCCTACGACTGCCTCAACTTATAGCCCACAGTGTCCAGGCTCAGTTGGGGAGATGGAATCTGAGCAGAGCCTGGTAGTCATCTTCAGTCCAAAAAAGTGAACTGGGAATGCAGACGCCAAGGGGTTCAAGTTCTCAGGGGAGATGATGGGGAAGGAGAGCTGCACAGCCACGGAAGAACTCGAGATCCAACAGTGGTCCCCCTGAGCCCTCAGCCACATCCTCAGACACGGACGCATATGAAAAGAACAAAAAAGAAAAAGAAAAAGAAAAAGAAAAAGAAAAAGAAAAAGAAAAAGAAAAAGAAAAAGAAAAAGAAAAAGAAAAAGAAAAAGAAAAAGAAAAAGAAAAAGAAAAAGAAAAAGAAAAAGAAAAAGAAAAAGAAAAAGAAAAAGAAAAAGAAAAAGAAAAAGAAAAAGAAAAAGAAAAAGAAAAAGAAAAAGAAAAAGAAAAAGAAAAAGAAAAAGAAAAAGAAAAAGAAAAAGAAAAAGAAAAAGAAAAAGAAAAAGAAAAAGAAAAAGAAAAAGAAAAAGAAAAAGAAAAAGAAAAAGAAAAAGAAAAAGAAAAAGAAAAAGAAAAAGAAAAAGAAAAAGAAAAAGAAAAAGAAAAAGAAAAAGAAAAAGAAAAAGAAAAAGAAAAAGAAAAAGAAAAAGAAAAAGAAAAAGAAAAAAGAAAAACAGGATTAGAGAAATTTTTTTAAGAATTAAATTGAAATGTATTTATTTATCTATTTATTTATTTACTTAGATTTGCCCAGAGAGAGACAGAGAGAGAGAGAGAGCGAGCAAGAGAGCAAGCAAGAGAAAGTGAGAAAGCAGGCGGCCAGGTCTGGGACTTGAACTGTGGTCGGCCATGTGGCAGTTCAGGGCCCGTAACCACCGCACCACCTGCCAGCCCCTAGAGGAATGGTTTTTAGTTGAGGGTGATTTTACTCCCATGGAGCCACTTGGCAATGTTTGCAGACATTTTTTGTTGTCACAATTTAGAGGATGCTACTGATACCTACTGAATAGAGCCCAGGATGGCCTTAAATGGGACAGCCCCCAAGCCCATCCCCACCACACACCTCCAAAAAAATTATCCTATTTCAAAATGTCAACAGGTGCAAGTTAAAAGATCCTGCATCACAGGGAACAGTCCCCAAAGATCGCACAAGGCAAGAATAGTTCCTGTTCTCACCAGTAAGAGTAAAACCTCAAAATTCACAAGGCATTAGGGATAGTTATTAGATGGGTACCTGAAAAGTAGGCCCAATATTACACGCTGTTAGGGGTTTAGCTAACAAAATTTTAAAGCAAGCTTCCAAAGGATTAAATGTTTTTAGTAACATATGCATGTAACAGAAAAAAACTCAATAATATTTGCTCTATAAACATAAAAATAGCATCAAACAAGGTAAAACTCACAATGATTGGCAATCAATCAAAAATTACCAGGCATGGGGCTGACAGGTGGTGTGGTGGTTAAGGGCCCTGGACTCCGACATGGTCAACTGTGGTTCAAGTCCTGGACCTGGCAGTTTGCTTTCTCACTTTCCTTCTCTCCCTCCCGCCCCCACCCCCCCTTGCTCTGTCCCTCTCTGGTCAAATTAAATGAAGAAATAAATACACAGACAAACAAACAAAGTTAAAGAAGATTATTCTTAACAACAACAACAAAATTATCAGGCATGGGCAGAAAGTTGCAAACACTCCTCATAACGAAGAAAATAAATAAATAAGGGAACAAAACCAAATCCTGAAATGACAGAGATGATAGAATTAGATAAAATCACATCCTGAAATTATACAGAGTAGAAAAGAAAAATCTATTATTATAAATATATTCCAAATACATGAAGAAGCTAGAAGAAAGACTGAATATGAGATATGGAATATATATATATAACAAAATTCTGGGGCCAGTAGGTGGCATGGTGGTTAAAGTGCTGGACCCCTCCATGGCTGACCACAGTTTGAGTCCTGGACCTGGTGGCCTGCTTTCTTACTTTTTCTCCCTGGTGAGTGTACATGCCCTATGGCAACTTAAAAAAAAAAAAAAAGATAATGAGTAAAATTGTTTTCATTAAAAAAATTTTTAATCAAACTTCTAGAGACAAAAAATATAAAATTAATGAAAGAAAAAATTAGAGTGAATGAAATTAACACAGATTAGACACTACAGAAAACAAAAGCAAACTTGTAGACGAAGCAGTATAAACTATACAAAATGAAAGACAAAGGGAAAAATATGCTGAAAAAAAAATTATGAATGGGCCAGTCCCATGGTCTAATGATTAAAGAGAGCCGAATCCTACATAACCAACTGTGGTTCAAATTCCAGCTCCAACAGGTTGAGAAGCATGCCAGGCATGTGTATAATGCACCTCAAATCTTGACAAGGTAGAGAAATGGAGGAGAAGGCATTGCAACATGACCATCCCCCACGACGGGTGGTGGTGGGGGGTGTTTTCTTCCTCTTTCTCTCTTCTGGCAAGCGTGTGAGCCCTTTAGCAATTAAAAAATTATGTACAGAACATCAGTGAACAACTTTAAATGACCTAGAATACATGCAATTATTCTCTACAAAGAAGAATTGCTGATGAAAATATTTGAGGAAATATGGCAGAAAATATTGCAAATATGATGAAAAAGAAAATGTTCAAGAATCTCAATGTATCCAAGCAAAAAACAAGCAAACACCAAATCACTTAAAATTGGTGAGAAAAATCTTAAAATTACTCACAGGGATAGGGAAAGCATATTACAGGTAAAAGAATGAAGACTTTAAAATGGCAGCATGCTTCTCATCCAAAACAATGTGAGCCAGAAGTCAATGGAGTAACATCTTTGAAATTCTAGAAGAAAAATACTGCTCATCTAGAGTTTTATACAATCAAAATAATCACTTTGAAATAAAGAGATACTAAAAACCCTTTAAAGACATACAGAAGCTGAATGAATGCATCACCAACAGATCTGCATTGTAAAAAATGTTATGGGAATTCTTTCCGAAAGGAAGAAAAGGACAGCAGTAGGGAATATGGATCTAACGAGAGGAATGAAGAACACCAGAAATACCTACTATGTGGGTACCTATGGCAACTATTTTTTTTATTTATTTCTTCTATGAGTGAGAGAGAGACAGAGACAAACAGGCACTCCCAACAGGGTCTTCCCACCAAAATCTAGCTCCAGCTCCTGTTAGCCTCTGATCATGGGACAACGTTTGCACCCAGGGTGCTCAGGAAGGTCTTCGGTTGCAAACCTATAATCTTCCAATGTGGGTTGGTCTATGGGAACTTTCTTGTACATAGTAAGAACCATAGAGATAGCTAATGAAAATATTTTAAATAAAGCAATTATTAAATAGGTTGAGCATCCTTTATCCAAAATGCTTGGGACAGAAGTGTTTCAGATTTTGGATTTTTTTCAGTTTTGGAATATTTACATATATGTAATGAGGTAATGAGCTATATGGAGATCAAAAGCCATGTCTAACACAAAATTCATTTGTGTTTCATATATATATATATAATATATATATATATCTTATATGCATAGCTTAAAGGTAATTTCATACAATATTTTTGTATTATAAATATGACTACAACTCATCACAATGTCAAGTATGGAATGGTTTTCACTGTGGCATCCAATACACTCAGAATGTTTCAAATTTTGAATTTTCAGATTAGGGTTACTGAACCTCTAGGAAACAGGAAATACTAAGAGCACCAGTTACATATGATTTCTTATCTTTGGACTCGTTTTCATGTCTAGATTCTAAAATAATTCTATAGATAAAAAGTTTATTATTTTTAGTAGCTTTGCTTTACAAATATTGCTGATTAGTAACATTTATTATCTTGGACAACTAAAAGCAATTATGTATCAAACTTTGCTGTTTTTAACTGTGGTGCTCTTATTCTTCAATGTACAGATTTTCCTTTTGAATTGCAATACTTTAATAAAAATTGTGTTTCCATATGCCTGAACCACCAATCACAACTGATGGGTTTACCTGTTGCTCAGAAGACTCTGCAGGAAATTGAACACTAGGCCTTGTAACTCATCAGACTCACAAGTTCTCACTGCCTGGGACCCCCTGGAGTCAAGTCTATGTTCTAAGTATCTGTCAGGTCCACAGAATTAAGTGTCCAGCTCATAAGGATGAGTAACACTGATTTATCCCTCCAGAAGGAAGCTTAACTTTTCCTTCAGTACACTTTAATGAAGTTTCATCCATCCTGCATGCTCAGGCAATGAGTAATTTCTGGTAAGTGAATGTTTTGGAAGGCCGAACAATTACAAATCTTTTTATTTTACTGCCTTCTAAAAAAATCTACCAAATTTTTCCTGACTTCTTCAAGTATAATACCATGTTTCACAGATCATGTCACATCACTGTTTTTATCAAAAGTGAGCCCCAGAACAATGATTCATACAGGTTAATTTGCCTTCAGTGCAACAATCTATTGTTCAGGAGAGATTCCCATTTATTAATGACTGTCTTTGCTCCCCCTAGAAACAGGTATCCCTCCATCAATGTCCCCCAATGCCTCCCACATTATTGTTCTTGCCTATTTCAGCATGCTGGAAGCAGTCACATTGTATTAGGTCGGCAGGAAAGTCATGACCTATTTTTCTACGTGAAAATGTGTCATGACTTTCCTGACCACATAATATGTTCATGGAAGCTTTGGCTATACATCACCTTTTCCCTTTCCTCACCACCTGCTGTTTCTTTTATAATGTATTGTTTTTCCCCGAGCTTTAAGATTTGAACAATAAGATCAGATTTTATAGACATTACTAACAATTTTTTAAATATGGCAATTGACTGGTCAGTTCACACTGTAAAACCTTTAAACCTTTGAAAGTTCTCAGTTGAAGCAATAGTTACAGCACGACGAGTCACTTATGAAATATTAAGACTTCAGTACAATAGGTTATACAGGAAAACACTGACCCTCTTCTGCAGCCAGAGATTACTAAAAGCAAGATAAATACAGTCACAATTCTGCACTATTATCAATTAAAGGATATGAAAGGGAAGTTTAAAGGTCATATGAGTGTACAGAATCTTACATGAAGAGATATAAAACACTGTAATGGAATGAAAATTCTGAACATTTAATAATTTACAGGGCATTCAATTTATTGGACTAGTTCTTTACTGGAAGCACAGAGCTATGTGCAAAAGACAGAGATAAACAAGACCATTCAACATTTCAAAAAGGAAGACATTTTTGGTTGGGTGGAGAACACAGAAAAATTCTGAAACACACACAAAAGCTTAATGTCCAGGTGTTTTTTTGGATACAGGTTTTTGAGTGTTAGCTCGCCTAATTTTTAAAAAGAGTTCATATTGGTACCTACTAAATAGGGTTTCATAATAACTAAAGAGTTAATGAACTGATGGGTATAAATTCTGGTCCATAGTAGGACTTAATGTTAAAAAAAAAAAAGGACTTAACGTTATCATATAATCCATGATAGCATATAACAGCTATTAGCTATTATAATTAATTCTAGTCATCTTTTTTCTGAAGTTACTTTATATGTTTTTTTTGTTTAAAAGCTTATGAAGGACAATATATAAACAAGAAAATAAATTTTTCATATATCTATGAAATATTTTCATGAAAATTAATTAAATTTATAAAAAGCTTTTTTTTTTTTTTTTTTTTTTTTTAAGATTTCTGCCATAAGCTGCATGTGCTCTCTGGAGAAAGAGAGAGTGGGAGTGAGAAATCACCCCCAGGGGTACGGCCACGCCACAGTCCCTTCTCTTCCATTTTCCACTCAGGATTTTGGACATGTATGCAAGCACACCAAGCATGATTTTCAAGCCGCTGGGTCCAGGATTTGAACTGTAGTTGGCCATGTGAGAGTCTAGCACTTGCCACCTGCTGGCCCCCAATGAAAACATTTTACATAAATTTTACCTAAAACTTAACAGGTTGTATAATATTGGGTCATGGGAAAAGTCATCATGTATTTTTCTATGTTTTTCTATGCAAAAATGTGTTACGACTTTTTTCAATGACCCAATTAATCAATATGGATCAAACTAGAAATTAACATCCATAAATACAAAAAAAATGAAACCCCCCAAAAAACAAGCAAACTTAAATGTCACTATAATTGCATTATCAAAATTCATTTTAGACTATCAAGAAATTAATGTTAAAACCAACACAATGATGTCTACAGAAGTTGCCAAATTTAAAATAAGTAACATCCCATTAAACAAGTGTGAAGTAAACAGGCTAAATATCCAACCAAAGAGGCTAGGAGGCAAATATAAGCCAGTGGAAATCAAAGGAAGACAAAATGTAAAGAAGAAAAAAATTAGAAAAATAGAACTGATTATAGGACCAGCAGTTAGCGTAATGGCTATGTCGCTGGACTCCCATGTAGTCGACCGCGGTTCGCGTCCTGGATCCGGTGGCTTAGAACTCACGCCAGGCGCGTGTACGTGCGTGCCCAAGATCCTGAAAGGAGACGGGAGGAGAAGGGACATACCCCTGCGGGGTGATTTCTCGCTTTCTATGTCTCTGTCTGTCTCTGTCTTTCTGGCGAGCGCACGCACCCTATAGCAAAAACCTCACCAAAAAAAAAAAATAGTACTGATTAAACAAAGAGCCAGTTCTTTTTTTTTTTTTTGGAGAGATTTTCACTGTAGGGCGCATGCGCTCGCCAGACAGACAGAGAGAGAGACATAGAGACAGAAAGCAAGAAATCAGCCCCCAGGGGGGATGGTCACGCCACAATCCCTTCTCCTCCATTCTCCTCTTGGGATCTTGGGCACACACGCACATGCGCCTGACGTGAGTTTTAAGCCACCGGGTCCGGGACACGAACCGCGGTCGACTACGTGGGAATCCAGCGACATAGCCATTACGCTAACTGCTGGTTCCCAAGAGCCAGTTCTTTTGAGAAGAGATCATATAAATACTCAACCTAGGGGGCCAGCAGATGACATAGTGGTGGGATGCTGGATTCCCACATGGCCAATCACAGTTAAAGTCCCAGACCTGGAGACCTGATAATCATACCATAAAAAAGAATTACATGGAGCTGTTAGAGATGAAGGCTGCTATTCTGGAAATCAAAATCTCCCTCAAAAGTATTAAAAGCAGATTAGTCCATGCAGAAAATCAAATCTTGAATGAAGACAAAACCTCTGACAAAGAAAAAAATAACCAAAAAAAAAAAAAGAGAGAAAATAACCCCCCCTCAAATGAGAATACTATATGAAAAATGCTAGATACCATTAGGCACCCAAACATCCAGATAATCTGCATCCTAGAAGGTGAAGAAACTAATAAGGGCACTGATAATCTATTCCATGAAATCCTGGAAGACTTTCCAAATCTTGAAAGGCATTCAAATATCCAGACCCAAGAAATACAAAGGACCCCTAATAGAAATCAACCCAAGAAGATCTCCAAGGCACATCATAGCCAGATTGGCCAAATCCACAGACAAGATACTAAAATTGCCAAGAGAGAAATGTCAGGTTACTTATAAAGGTTATCCCATCAGGCTAACATCAAAATTCTCATCAACATCAGAAACAACGCAAGCAAGGAAATGGGAAAATATATTCAAAGTGTTAAGTGAAAAACAGTTTCAACCAAGAATACTATACCCAGCAAGATTATCCTTCATATGAGAATAAAAGATAAAAACATTCTCAGATAAACAAAACCTGAAAGAATTTACCAACACCAGACCAGCTCTTTAAAAAGTTCTGAAGGGAGTACTATACCAGGAAAACTAAAGACAGACAAATAAGAGAACAAGAACAAAAAGCAACCAAGAAAATGACCAACTTAATGCTAAAAACAAGAAATTTCAATAATAACACTGAATGTTAACTTCCAGAATTTAAATAGAAAGATTGGACCATAGTAACATCGCGAATTCAACAGGAGAGATTAATTATATAAGATTGAACTGGTGAAATAGAATTTTATGACTTTTGAGTAAAACATTACTGATTTTTTTTTTTTTTTTTACTATGCTTTGTTTTCCCAATTTAAGGATTTTGCTTTCTTTTGAGCTGTTGGTAAGTTCAGCAATTTGTTGAAATGTTTTTTCTTTTTTGTTGTTTATTTCTTTAAATGGAAACAAACTTTTCTCCCTTCCTTACCCCTCTGGAACTGGAAAATATTTGGGAGTATTCTTATTTTGTGGCAGAATGGTTATTTACATAAGTTCAATAATACCTGTTGCCTTGAATCAGAAATTGGAAATACTTGTTATTGGAAAGGGCTGTGATTGGAATGTCATATCTGAAGATTAAACCAGAAAACTATGGAACTTAGCAGATCTCAAGTAAGCCAACAGAAGCTCTTGGAAAGATGGCCTGGCACCATAAACAGTTCTGCCTGGCAGAGAGGATTAGAGAAGCTATATGAAAGAATTTGTACCATAAAATAACCTGGACTTTTCCTGCCCAACATTGTAATCAGTAGAGATCACAAAAGAGCAGCCACAACCAGAAGATTACCTTGAGGAAGACTTTGAAGAAAGAAAGAGAGACTCATTTTTCTAGCAGATGGTATATTACAGAATACTTGGTAGGCAGGGCTGAATTGAGAAGGTTTATGTGTGAATTGTTTGTTGAGTGCTTGCTTTTCAACAGTTTATAAACATGATGACATGTAAATATTTTCTCAAAAATATTTTAAGCCATATTGTCTCTGTTGTTTTAGAATCACAAATTATAACAAGTATTTCAAACATTATCTTTAAAATTCAGTTTTTTAAATTTTGAAAGTTGTCTATTACCTGTCAAGAACTATGGAGTAAGAGCAAAATTTTTTTGACATGTAAAGTAAATGTTTGTGGGAAAATGTAAAAATAAATAAATGATTAAATAAATTAATTAATTTACCCTGGAGGGGGGCCCACAATGAGATAACCCTTAACCCCAGTCAGAATGGCTAAGATTTTAAAAATAAAGAACAATAACTGCTGGTGAAGCTGAAGTGAAAAGGGAGCCCTCTTCACTGTTGGTTGGAATGTAAATTAATATAGTCACTGTGGAAACAAATATGCAGGTTCCTTAAAAAACTACAATCAGAACTACCATATTATCCAGTAACACCACTCCTAGGTATTAACCCAAAGGACAGAAAAACACTTGTACATCTATGTTCATTGCAGCATTATTCACAATTGCTAAGACATAAAATTAATCCAAATGCCCCAAGACAGATGACTGTACAGAAAAAAATGTGGCACATATACACTATGGCGTACTACAAAGCCATACACTTACACACACATAAAAACCCTCTCATTTGATACAAGGTGGATGAATATAGAAGCTTTAGCACTGAGTGAAGCAAGCCAGACTATGAAAGATAGACATTGTATGTCCCCACTCTATATAGATTGAATGTCTACCCTTTATGGAAGAAACTGAACTAGTAGAAGGTATAATAGCAAGGAGGGCAAGCATAGAAATACCAGACACTTTATGGGAGGGAGTGGGTAGTTGGGGATAGGGTGCAAAGGAACTCAGAAACAAAATTTTAACAGAGACCAGAATGGAAAGTTATATGTTGATAATGATGTATATGGTAATATCTTTGACTTGATTGTTGGCATGACCTTCAGACATGCTAGGAAAAAAAAATTGCAAAATGTAAAAAGCTATAAAAATTGGGACCAGCAGTTAGCGTAAAGGCTATGTCGCTGGACTCCCACACAGTCGACCGCGGTTCATGTCCCAGACCCAGTGGCTTAAAACTCACGCCGGGCGCGTGTGCCTGCATGCCCAAAATCCTGAGAGGAAATGGAGGAGAAGGGATTGCGGCGTGGCCATCCCCTCTGGGGGGTGATTTCTCACTTTCTATCTCTCTGTCTCTGTCTGTCTGGCGAGTGCACGTGTCCTATAGCAAAAACCACTAAAAAAAAAAGCTATAAATAAAAATTGACTGTAAATAAAAAATTAAATAAATAAAAACAATGAAAAAATAACTAAAATGATTAAATAAGTAGACTAAAAGCAATCAAGACGAGTTCAAACAGATTCAGGTATACAAGAAAGATATTTTAAATTGAGAAAATTGCTGTCCTTTCAGGGAAAAAAGCAAAATTAAAACTATACCATATACCAAATTTTCAGGAAGATTAATTATTTCAAAATTAAAATAAGAACATTTTTTAAAAGATAAAAGAAATATGGATGACAAGTTTTGTAAAGTTCTAATAAGGAATATGCAGTCCTTTCTAAGCTAACACAATGCCCAAAAGTCATAAAAGAAAAGAATGTCAAATTTTACAACATAAAAGCAAATATTTTTGGTATTGTCATTGAAAATACAAAATTTAAAGAAAAATAACTAAGAAAAAATATATAGTAATGGTTGTCTTTATATTACCCATAATTCATTGAGAAAATTAGAAAATGTTCACTGACTATTAGCCATTCATACAAGGCTTACTAAAAGCTTGCTCTGTGCCTGTTGTCATGTGCCTTGTACTATGGTGCTGATCAACCAGCAGAGGTAAAAGAGAAGGTTAACTGATCAGGTCATATGCAATTAATATACAATTAACTGCACAGGAAAACAGACCCTTTCATGCACTCCTGAAGGTAATGTATATTGACAGAACCTGTCTTAAGAACAGGTTGCAACAACTATCACAGTTTAAAAATGTATAAATATTGGGCCACCAGGTGGCATTGAGGTGGAGCTGCTAGATTCCTACACGGCCAATCATGGTTCGAGTCCCAGACCTGAAAAATCACACTGAGTCCATGTGTATGCATGCCCAAAATCCCAGGAGGGGGAAGGAGATGAGAGATTGTGGCATGGCCATCCTCCCTGGGATATGGTCTCTCACTTTCCCTTTCACTGTCTCTCTTCAGCAAGCACACACATGGCCTATGGCAAAATCCTTAAAAAAGCAGCACAAATATGATGTATGACCTGACAATGTATTAGCCTAATAAAAATATATTTAACCCAATATTTCATAAAATTCTGGAATATACAAAAGATGTGCATTATAGTGCTATTTAAACTGAAGAAAAGCAGAAACAGGAAAGTCCACTTTTGCAGAAATTAAACAGGCAATTCTGTTAACCCAAGAAAGATACAAAATACCAACCATCAAAAACAAAAAAACCAGGGAACCAGCAGTTAGCGTAATGGCTATGTCGCTGGACTCCCGGTGGCTTAAAACTCACGCCGGGCACGTGTGTGTGTGTGCCCAAGATCCCGAGAGGAGAATGGAGAAGAAGGGATTGCGGCGTGACCATCCCCCCGGGGGGTGATTTCTCGCTTTCTGTCTCTACGTCTCTCTGTCTGTCTGGCGAGCGCACATACCCTATAGCGAAAATCTATCTCAAAAACAAAACAAAACAAAACAAACAAAAAAAACCATAGTAAGCAGAACATTCTATGATCCTACAGAATATACTGAAAAAAATGTATACTTACTATTTATACATAGAAAAAGAGCTGCAAGATAATACAGCCAACAAGGAGCAGCTATTCCTAAAGGTGTACAAACACAATTCATGGAAGAAATAAAAAGTCAGAATATGGGGGTCGGTAGGCGGTGTGGTGGTTAAGGTGCTGGACTCCCACATGGCTGACCACAGTTCGAGTCCCAGACCTGGTGGCTTGCTTTCTTGCTTTCTCTCTCTCTGTGTCTGTCTCTCTGGTCAAATTTTAAAAATTATAATAATAAATAAAATTAACTAAATCTTTAAGGAAAAAAGTCAGCATATGAAACAATGTTTATCCTCATTAATAGAGCAATGATAAGACCATCTACTTTCTCTATAGTTCAAATGAAAAATATTTATCAAAATAGACTATTCCTGTTCATTTTTAAGTTTTTATCAAATCACTTTGTAAAAAACAATTACAGGTGAATGTATCACATCTTATTAAAGATAAATATCCTAAGTTATTTATATAAATATTCCTTAGAACCTCTTTTTTATTTAAAAAAAAAAAACCAAAAGCCTTTCCTGGGTGAGTATGTGTGTGCTTTTGCCTGCCTCTCTCGATCTGTCTTTGTGGTTATCAGTTTTTTGGCTAATATTCTCATGGTTCATTTTTATTTTTTTTACCCCTAAATCTTTAATCTAGTCATTCATTCTAGAAGGCATTCTTTCCTTTTTCTGAGGTGATTACTCAGTCATCCAACAGCATGTGTGAGCATCACCTGCCCCCACTTTCTTCACTGGGGTCACAATCACGTTTCCTGTGAATTATTTCTGCAGATCCCAACTGCCCACCCCCACCCAGTGGTCCATTGTTTCTCCCACCCTCCACTTAAAATCTGCCCTGGGGCCAGCAGATGGAGAGGCAGTGAAGGCAGCTGAGTCCCACAGGACGGACTCCAGGGGTTAAGTCCAGGACTGGCAGCTTAAAAAAATCACACCAAACACTGTGTGTGTGCCCCAAACCTCAAGAGACTGGAGGAGTGGGAAGTGTGGTATGGCCATCTCCCCTGGGGGGTAATTTCTCACTGCGCCCCGCCCCCCAGCCCCAGTAAGCACACATGTCCGATAGCAAAACTTAAAACATCTCCATTTGCTACACAGGGAGGAATTACGTTGCTCCCCTGTTTAGGTGATTTCAATGGCTTTCCAGTTTGTATAAAATCCAAACTTTGGGACTGGCTCCATAGCCAAGTGGTTAAGGGAGCCAGATCCCATGTTCAATGGCACTTTGAATTTCAGCCTTGGCAACTTGAGAAATACACAAGGTGTGAGTGTGTGTGTGTGAGAGTGTGTGTGTGTGTGTGTGTGTGCACAT
>NW_006159427.1:6186649-6230614 GCF_000334495.1 Tupaia belangeri chinensis
CTGCCCTGGGGCCAGCAGATGGAGAGGCAGTGAAGGCAGCTGAGTCCCACAGGACGGACTCCAGGGGTTAAGTCCAGGACTGGCAGCTTAAAAAAATCACACCAAACACTGTGTGTGTGCCCCAAACCTCAAGAGACTGGAGGAGTGGGAAGTGTGGTATGGCCATCTCCCCTGGGGGGTAATTTCTCACTGCGCCCCGCCCCCCAGCCCCAGTAAGCACACATGTCCGATAGCAAAACTTAAAACATCTCCATTTGCTACACAAGGAGGAATTACGTTGCTCCCCTGTTTAAGTGATTTCAATGGCTTTCCAAACTTTGGGGCTGGCTCCATAGCCAAGTGGTTAAGGGAGCCAGATCCCATGTTCAATGGCACTTTGAATTTCAGCCTTGGCAACTTGAGAAATACACAAGGTGTGAGTGTGTGTGTGTGAGAGTGTGTGTGTGTGTGTGTGTGTGTGCATACATACGGAAGAAGGGACTGTGGCGTGACCACACACCATGGTGGAGGGGTGCTTTCTCCCTCCCTCTCTCTCTCCAATGAGTGCACCCACTCTCTTACAATTTGAAGGAAAGAAGGAAGGAAGGAAGGGGGGAGGAGAGGGGAGGGGAAGGGAGGGGAGGGGAGGAGAAAGGAGGGGAGGGGAGGGAAGGGAAACAGGGGGAAGGAAGAAAGAAAAAAGAGAAATACTTTGTAATAGGCTCACAATTAAGGTGGCCATCTTATTTATCACAAGGGGAAGAAAGGCCACGGCTGATGAAGCTGGAAGTGTGGCAGACCCTGGCTATCACCCTGGACTGTCGGGGTCAGCCCTCCTCACAGGCGCCATCAGCCAGCTCTGAACTCCTCCTCTTCCACAAACTACTGTTCGGCCACACTGAACTTACTCTGCAATCTCCCACTTCACAAGTTTTTTCTGCATGGGACTTCACGAACTATTCACTTTACCAAACATAGCTATTTTTCATGTGCTACCCCTGACCCATCTCTCACCCCTCTGACCACTCTGATTCCCTCAAATACCATCTTCAGGTTTCAACTTACATGCTGCTTACCCTGAAAGTTGTCTTCAACCCCTACCCCTGTTTGGATTTTGCACTGTTTATTCCACATTATTTCTATGTGTTTCCTTTTTACCTAATACTTCTCCTATCACCTTCATTAGTCTATACAGCGTAGAAGATGTTTCCCCGAGTTGTACCCATAGAGCCTGGCATACACAGGTATTGAATAAATAAGAATGAATGAGGATCTCCAGTGACATCTACAAATGAAAAGAAATAGAGAACTTTTCAAAAAGATCTGTGGAATAACTACATTATCTTTCCATAGCAGCTGCATACTTGGTTTTGGGTATGTATGTGTGCGTGTGTGTGCTTTAAAAAGTTCTATTACTTTAAAGGTATAGAGGTGTATTTTCAGGTTTTTTTTTTCTAGTACTATGAATTTATGTAAGGTAGAACAGCAATCTTTAAAAGTAAGTACGTTCTCATATGTTAAAGACAACATTCACATTAATGCCCATGAACTGCATTTTTCATATTTTAACTGTTCAATTAGTAACCCATGTACAAATGTCATATTTCACTATACCTTGTTTCTACTTCAAAAGAAAAAAAAAGCAAATATTTCAGCTTATTCCCAGAACAAAAGGGATTAACTGATTATTATTATATTCAGGAATAGTGTAAAATTTATTTTGGGACTAAGTTTATTCAAGTGATTCCCTACAGAAGTAAGATTCAAAGTGACAGTGGTTAATATAAATGAGCTGAAGGGGAAAAAAGAGTTAAATGGTAAGTCAAAAAGGGAAGAAAGATCTTTTCTAAACATTGCTGTTGCCAGGCACATCATCGCGTCTGGAACCTCATCCACTTTCAATACTTGTAACTTGAATATACATTTCTTCATGCTGACTTCTCACCCAACCCTTAGTCACTCTGCTATATAAATATGGAAAAATAAAATAGAAAATAAACATTTTCAATAACGAAATTTGACTATTATTATACTATTTTATCAAATATATCTTCTCACCCCATGGAAAGTCATACCACTCTCTTGACCCAAATATGTTTCCATGCTTACATTCTTGTTGCTAACTATTCCATTTCAAACACTCTTGATAGGACCCCTAAATCACTTCTTTACCTGAAATACGCCTCTTTAGTTTCTAATATTCTCAAACCAAGACAAGGATCTCAAAAAAGAGTATAACAAGCTTCTCATAGCTAACCGCACCCTCCCTGGCTAATATCAGCTTATTGTGTACAGTCTAAGACCAGATCAAGACATCTTCAGAGCATTTTTAGCTAAGAATCTCATTCCTTTAACTTTCTAAACATACTTTGTCTTTAATATCAAGCAACTTTTCTGCTGTGATATGATCCTTATTCTTCTAGAACTACAATTTATTTAACCTCCTGAACCACTACATATTACTTTCATATTTTTAAAAAATTTACGGACAGTACATGTACTTGCTAGAGAGAAGCAGAGAAAGAAAGAGACCAAGAGAGGGAGAGAGCATGGTCCAACGGGGCGTAGTCACGTGACTATCTCTTCTCCCTAACTCCATCCTGTTGGGATTTTGGGCACACATGTACATGAGCCTGGTATGTTTTTCAAGTCATCAGGGCTGGGATTCAAACTGTGTAATTCGCCATGTGGGATCTGGCTCCTTTAACCACTAGGTCATGGGGCCAGCTCAGCAACAGGAATTTTGAAATGTTTTGTGTAGACTTTTGGAGCAAAAATGAGTGACAAACTTGGTAGGAAATGGGCAAAGGTGAATTGAAGTCTGTCTACCAATATTTTACCAGTATTTGAGACCAGAAAACCACTCGGCTCTGAAAACAGTATGATGTTTTCAAACATGAATTGGTAGAGGGACAGGAGGTGGGGTGGAAGAAAAGGAATGCTGAAATGATCCTGCAGAAAAACAGATCTATTCGTCAGATGTACTGGAATACCAGTCCCTGTCTAAGTAAAATGAACCTAAACAAAATCACTAGCAGGTTCTTTAATTCTGTACTCTTAACTTCATTTCAACGAAAAATGACCTCCCGGCTACACTGTATTTGCCAACTGAAATTCTCAATCTCTTAACTATTTTGTCACAATATAATCAAAAGCAAATTCTCTTTTCTAAATAGAATGTAGGCTATTAAAATACTACGCATTATTTGAAAACACATTTACTTGAAAACTGCTGTTCAAAACAAGATTCCGCTGAAGTCTCAGAAAGCGGCCCCTTAGAAGGTATTGATTACAGGTGTAATGCGTCCTCACCTTCACGTTGGGTTTTGACAGTAGTTTCAACAGCTCTCTGATCTCACTGCTTAAGGGCTTGCTCTGAAGCTCTTCAGCCAGCTGTGAGGGAGATTATAGGGACACAGAGAACATTCAGTAAGAGCGTTGTGAGGTCTGGTGCGTGACCACTGAGCATCTATCTCGTTCGAGGCTATTCCGTGCCAGTGTTTAAGGAGAAGTCAGCGTGAAAGAAAACAGACCATCCATCACTGCTCTTCTCCGTTGGCCCTTACTAGTCCAGATCGAAGCCCAGGCTCTCAGCAGAGTAAAGCACGAGTGGTCCTATCAGCCGGTCCCCCTCTGATTTACTACAATGAGGAAAAACCCCAGCACTTCATCTATGTGAACGGTCTTTCGCATACAGACAAAGAACCACTTGTAAAAAAGACTGGATCAAGCTTTAACACTGTGCAAAAAAAAAAAAAAAAATCTTCTGAATGAGGTGGTGAAATCCATAGGGTTTCCAAAAAATTCACAGTAGCTTTGCTGTTTAGAGCTACGGTAAAAAGAACTAGAATGCTCCTAATAGAGCAAATGGTCTGAAACTTTCATGTTTGCCTAGAGAGACCAAGAAGTCTGTACAATATATAACCATGGTCATCACAAAATGACCCAAAACAGGATGGCCGCCGCCTGGTACCACACGGGCTGACTGCACGGACAACGGTGATTAAGAATCCACATTTGTTGTTCACATCTCAAGGAAAGGTGGAAACTTTGAACCTGCTGCGTGTTCTCCATAGAGAGCTTCCCGGCAAAATTTCTGATATATTTCATGCTTTAGGGAGGATCAGTTCATTTCCAAAAGACGAAAAGCAAGACTCAAACGGGGAAAAAAAAGGGAGGGGGGGGCTGAATTATGAAATATGCACTACATAATTCAGAATACAAGAATGCATTTTGTGCTTAATATCCTTCTGAAAACGTTGCATGAAATTTCCGCTTCCCCCTAATATTTCTACCACACTAAACATAATTGTTATCTCTGGAAAAGAACTTTTCCCTAGAAAAAGAGTATAACAAACTATAAACAAAGACAACATAAAAAAATTTGATGCAGTATTACATTTCAAAAAATTCCCTTTAGTTTTTCAAGCTAATGCTTTTGCAGAAATTTTAACTTACAAGAAGATACAAAAGTTTCTTTGCACTTAATCATTTAATGTGTAACAATATATTTTACCATTTAAATGCACAGCTCTGGTGAACTGTGAGATATTATGGTATATCATATTTACATAATAATCTTTTATTTTTTGGAAAAGAAATACTGGCATAACGAATGGGCCTTAATGACACTGGTGTATACACAAATGTTTTTCAAAACCCTCCACAATAAATGCCTGAAAGTTGTTTTTTAAGCTTTCTCAATTGGTACTAAACCTTACTCCTGCAACTAAATCTAAACCATTATTCATCTTCATCTCAAAAAGTTTGTTCTGGAACACAGAAGACGCTTCATTAAACAGACACATTAAAACATACTTGCAATCTCTTTAGATAAAAACAGAAGGGCAAACAACCGGGGAGTAAACCCATAGCACATAACTTGGATGTTGACTAACGTGCGCTTTATTTTCTAATTCAGATATAAAATATATCAAAGAAAACCCATTTCTTAAGATGGTCAACTTTTAAAAATTATATTATGACCCTGATAGCTTTCTAAATTGAATTATGTTTTATCGTAATGAAAAGAAAAAAATTAAAAAGCAACATATAAGCTACAGGATGTCACTACAAACCTCTAAACCTTCACACCAAATATATTTCCCGTCCAGCCTACTGTCCTTCATAGTTATTCCAGGTGTGCTCTCAATTCATCCGAGTCCGAAAGCTAACAGTGAGAATCAGCACGTTAGTTCCCCCCCAGGTTTAAAATAAAATTATAGCTACAGGAAATTAACTACTCCATCAATGCCAACTGCTTCGAAAATTTATTTTTTGGTTATGAAGGTAATTTGGAAAGGTCTAATATCCATAAATCATTACTATGCTTTATAATCCACTTTCAAAACAATCCTCTCTTTTCAGGTATTTCATATGCCTTATTCCTACATGCGTCTCTGTCTTTTTTTTTAGTACTGTCAGCAATACCATATCTCATCTGTCTTTATTTCTCCAAAGCATTCTTCTTGCCCGTGACTTTTCCAGAACACTAACAGCTGACAGCTTCTCTTCCCCCCACGGAGCTAAACCCTAAAATGTCTATTACGTAGTTATCAAGGCAGAAGAAGAGGATAACTACGTAGACGCAAAATGTTCAGGACAGGAAAGTGCTGAAAATCAGCATAATGTCAGCCTTGACTCTGTGATGACAGAACTTTTGGAAACATTTGCAACTTCTCCGGGGGCTCGCTCCTAGGCTCACACACAAGCTGTCTTGCAGCCGGGTGCGTCCTGCCCCAGCCAGGCCCGTGGCAGACACGTCCTGGCCAGCTCAGAAAGACACACTTACTTCATCGGCCAAGGCTGCCGCGCCATGGAGGATGGGCACGGGGCTCTGCTTCTCGTAGTAGTGCAGCTTTTCATGAATCTGGAAGAAAACCAAATGAACCTCAGTTCAGCTGTGGGAAGACAATCACAGATAGGCAAATCTACAAAAGGAATCTGATCCCTTGAACACTCTAAAATTATATGTTCATATAAACCTATGGATTGTACATAACTATGCATAATTCATCTGTTAAGGTCCAGTTGAAGTCAAATGGATTAAAAAAAAAAAAAAAAGCTTTATCAGACAGAACCCACATAAAAACTAAACCCTGATATTCCCCCTGAACAAACATGTTTGTTTTCTAAAATCTCTAACTTTTAAAATATATTGCTTTGATGCACCAAGGAAATGTTATACTTTATATTCCTGCTAAAAACATAAACTCTGATTTTAGCTAAGCAGTAAGCTGGCAGTCACATTCCCACAGGGTGACACGTAAGAGCCCCAGGAGCGAAGACGCCAGCCCCGTGCACAGCTGCACGTCACGTGCAGGACATCTTACCTAGCGCACGGCTTTCACTTATTACTCTTTTCTCAAACTGCTAACATTTTCCCCAAAACTCAAATTTCTAAGGAACAAATGTCTATAACCAAGAGACAGTTCTCATCACTATTCAGCCTAAACAGAATTTTTAAAAATGTAAAACGAATTATATTAAGAAATAAAAATGAAATTGGTTCTTTAGTTTTCATCATGACCCGAGAAACACAAAGGCAGAACTTATTTTAATGTAACTGAAGACAAATAGAAATCTCCAAAAAAAATCTGGCATTCTGAAGTTAAGAAATGAACGATGCATTGACAAATCGTAACTGTTGGCTCACGTTTAATCTATTTCAGCTCTTGTACAAGGTGTCCTCAACCTTTTTACTTGAAAACTCACCATAGACTCTTATTTGTAGTTGAAGAACATGGTCCCCCACTGCATAGATGGAAAATAAAAAACAGTTGCACCTCACGACTTCCCGTTTTTAATATGTATCAGGTGATATGCTCTTTAATTACACTCAAAGCTAACCCAATTCCCTTGTAAAAATCTGGAAGGTAGATTTCATTTTGATTAGCCAGAGGCTCAGAGAGGATCCCATTACCTTTTTGGCAACCTGGTGGTGATGCAAAGCGACAGGGAAAGAATTTTGACACTTATGATATTACCAGAATGATCAGGGCAACGTTTTTACTTCATAGCTCCAAAACTTTAAACATTTATCTCATCTGGGTAAAAATAAATTTTAAACAATACAAGCTATAGAAAGACTTGGTCTAGGAAGCTCTAAAAGTTTCATTTAAAATCAAGAGCTAAATGAGTTTTGCTTAAACAATCATCAAGTCTAGGTCACCTCAAAATATACCACCACAGAATACTCAACTGACCCGTCGAAAAAGGGATCTGATTTTATTGCCATTACATGTGTCTATATCTGCCCTGCTGCTATCATACAAAGGCACATATATTAAGTACTTACTACGTGCCTGTCTTACTGACATGAGCTGCCACACTAGTAACAGTCTTTAAGGAGTTCAATATTTTACTTCCTGAACCCTCAGAAGAACAGGAAGGAGAGGAGTGGAGCAACATCATCTCACTTGACAGATAAACAGACTTTGGAGTGCAATGTCTCGCTGCAGTCCCAGATAGGAAGTGCCGAGCTGGGATTTCAAGCTCCCGCCATCTGGCTCAGCCTCAGGGCTCTTAATCACCCACTTTCCTGCCTCTCAGACTAACATCTCGTCCGCCTTCTTCACCGGTTTCATTCAGCACCGAATGAACGTGACCTGTGTGCAGGGCTGAAATTCGTCTGGACAGATGTGTGACAAACAGTAAAGGCTGTTTTCAGCGGCCATTCGATGACTGCTGGTTCCTCTCCAGCCTACTCCCTTATCTTTTCATTCTGACAGCTTCCAATTTTCCTAGATTACCTTGTATTAAAATTATAATTACAACTTAAGCCTGCACACCCCAAAATAATGTTATTTTTCCACTTAATTTGCTTCTTCTGAGTGTTCTTTTAAAAAGACAGCCAGTTCTTCCTCCATCATCTTCTCTAGACCCTTGTCCCAGCGATATAATAACCCACCCTATGAGCTCACCCCTGGACTTGGTACTATACAAGAAATTTCAAATGTTCTAAATTTTCAAAATACTGGCAACACTGACTTTTACTTCACCATACATTTTATTTTAAGGTTTCTGCCATAAGGGCACATGTGCTCACTGGAGAGAGAAAGAGAGAGGCAGAGAGGGGAAATGAAAAATCACTCCCCCCCTCCCCGGGGGGGAGATGGCCACAGTATAATCTTTTTCTCCTCCATTCTCCTGAGATTTTGGGCATCCACACACATGCATTCAGCATGAGTTTCAAGCCACCATGTCCAGGACTTTAACCATGGTCAGCCATGTAGGAGTCTAGTGCCTTAACCACCATGCCACCTGCTGGTCCCTCGCAACATTTTTTTTTTTTTTTGAGAGGTTTTTGCTATAGGGCACGTGCGTGTGCCAAATAGCCAGAGAGAGATAGAGAGACAGAAAGTGAGAAAACACCCCCCCCGGGGCGGGGATGGCCACGCCGCAATCCTTTTGCCCCCATTCTTCTCTTGGGATCTTGGGCATGCACACACACGCATCCAGCGTGAGTTTGAAGCCACTGGGTCCAGGATTCAAACTGCGGTCAACTACATGGGAGTCCAGCAACATAGCCATTACGTTAACTGCTGGTCCCTCGCAACATAATTTTTAAAACTAGGCAGGAAAGTAAAACTTAAAGTAATTTTGAACAGTTCACTCACTGTCTCTAAAAATACTGGCACAAATTGTGCTTTTTATTAGTATTTATAACACCCAGGGCAGAAAATAAAAAACCAAAATGACCTCGTGATTCTAATATAAAGAACAGGTTATGTATACAGACTTCACCCTAAGGCTGCCCAATAGAACTTCAGTGACCTTGAAAATATTCTTCTCTTGGGACCAGCAGTTGGCATAATGGCTGTGTCGCTGGACTTCCATGTAGTTGACTGTGGTTCAAATCCCGAACCTGGTGGCTTAAATTTATGCTGGGCACATGTGCATGTGTGCCCAAGATCCCAAGAGGAGAATAGAGGAGAAGGGATTGCGGCATGGCCATCCCCGCTGGAGGGGTGATTTCTTGCTTTTTGTCTCTCTGTCTCTGTTTTTCTGGTGAGCACATGTGCCCTATAGCATAAACCTCCCCACCCCCACCAAAAAAAAGAAAGAAAGAAAATGTTCTGTTCTGCCTATCCAACATGGCGGCACTAGCCACGTGTGACTTTTGAGCTCTGGATCCCTGGCTAGTAAACTTGAGGGACTGAGTTTTTAATTGTATACATTTTAATTAATTTAAACTTAGATACCAATATGTAGCTAGTACTTTCCATCTTGGTTAATACAGCACAGCTTTTTACATTTATATTTATAGTTTTTCTTTCTTTTCTGGAAAAGTTCACTCTGACGTACAGTTTTGCAAATCTCCCAAGTGGTAACACCTTGGAATCCAATAGACAACTACAGAACCAGAGACAGAGCTGATCACCAATAAGGCAAACTAGCACCTGTTATTAACTATCAAGTATGGCCAAACCTGCAAAGCAACACTCATTTTAACTGAAGATTTCCCTTTGCAGATTCAACTAAAGAACAGAAGTGCACTTCATTTTTCTTTTCCCAGAACCAGCAAGGGATAAGTTGAGAAAGAAAAGGAGTTAGGGGTGAAGCAGTCTGGAGAAGAGGAGATTCAGGCTGTATTAATTTCAGATGACAGACAATATATAATCATTCAAAAGTAAGGTCTTCGGGGTGGGGGATAGGATCCCCTACCAGGGTTCTCACACCATCACTCACCTCGGTCACAGCCGGCCAAGACGCAGTCATGCCTGAGCCTGAGCCTGGTGTGCTCATGGAGGTCCTGGGACGTGAACCCGGGACTGTGGCCATGACACCACCGCACTACCAACTGCTCCCCAGAGGGATTCGTTTTTTCTAATTACACTTGTAATCAGCTAAAATAAGTTTCTATCTGTAAGTCAGTTAAAATAAAAACTTCTATATATAAGCAGTTCTTATAAGAAAGCGACCTTCACTGACAGACCTCCTGAAATGAAATGTCCGGATATAATAAGGGATTCTGGAGCCCATGACCTAACCTTAGCCACGTATACCGACCATAGAACAGTTTTACATGAAGCTTCAAAAGTAACGAAAGTATGATAGAACGTAACTGGTCCGCATGCAATCATCTGTTTTAAACCTCTCTATGACATGTGGAGGTATTTAAACTCGGTAATTCCAAGATCGCTATCTGCTTTGCACTGGGTCATCGGAAAAGTCATGATGTGTTTTTCTAAGTGAAAACGAGTCATGACTTCCACGACCCAATATTGCATTATGTCAGTCTAAGCTGTAATCCTTTACCTCGCTTCCAGGTATAAAAAAGTATTGAAAATAATTCCTCAGGCGTTTGAATGGCTAGCACATAAATTAATAATATCCGATCAAGAATTAGTCCACGTATGCATGCATACTCCATCTCCCTCCTTTATTTAAAAATGTGGAGGGAAGGATGCAGGAATTTTGGCTATTAAGAAAAAAAAAAATCTAGGGGCCAGCAGGTGGCATGGTGGTTAAGGGCACTGGACTCCCACATGGCGGAACACATTTACAGGACCAGTTTAATAGTGCTTCATTATTGTATCTGATTTAAATCTGCCCTATCCTAGTGTCAGTCAGGGACAGGGAGCTGACACGGGACGGGGCATGTTGTGTCCTTCCATATCCCCCTGCTGCCCTGTTACATGGGACTATATGCAGTTCTGTAACGCAGTCGCAGACCTGGTGGCTTGTTTTCTCACTCTCTCTCTCTCACTCTGTCCCTTTTTGGTCAAATGAAAATAAATAAGTTAAATAATATAATTTAAAAAAAGAAAGAAAGAAAAATCTATGGGACATGGGATAGCCAGAAAGAGCTGGAACTCACACACTATGCTGTGTAGGAACAAAAAAATATATACCAAAAAAAAAAGTATTATAATGGGTGGACCCTCTATTTAAAAACAATAACTTAATCTTTCTTCAAAACAAACACAACAGGGACCAGCAGTTAGCGTAATGGCTATGTCACTGGACAGCGGTTTGAGTCCCGGACCCAGCAGCTTAAACTCACACCAGGCGCGTGTGTGTGCGTGCCCAAGATCCTGAGAGGAGAATGGAGGAGAAGGGATTGTGGCATGGCCATTTCCCCTGGGGGGTGATTTCTCGCTTTCTGTCTCTCTGTCTCTCTCTCTGCCTGGCGAGCTCACGAGCCCTATAGCAAAAAGAAAAAAAAATCCTCCTTCTCTCCTTCCCCTTCCTCCCTGGTGAGCACACATGCAATAGCAAAATTTAAAATAATAATAATAATAATAATAAATAGATAATTCTTTAAAAGAAAAATAAAGAAGAGAAAGAAAGGTAGCCTGGGGAAGAGATAAGAATGCATACAGAGGGAGAACCTGGGGTGACCCATTGAAGCAAGTTGTCTCTCTTTCATGCCCTAGGCACTAGTTGAGCAGCTGAACGCAGAGAACAAGAGTAAGTTCTTATGGAGTCATTTCTGCCATTATTTCAGTACTACTTCTGAATAATTAGCTTAAGACAAAAACACTCAGGCACACCTGCTGCTGGTAGTGCTAAAATGATAAAGTGCTGGATATCCAGTCAACCATGAAATCGAAAATTCAAGAGTGCATTAATACTTTCCTTTCCTCCCTCTCTTTTTATCTTTGCCTTCCATTCCTGTGATGAAGGGACATGAAGAAAGTTGGCAGAACACTGGGAAAGAGCAGGGCTGGGCAGACTGTTACCTGCCCTAAGAATGATTTGCGGCTCCTACGGGGTCACTTGACCCCCTGAAGGTGGGATATTCCAGCCGGCAGTGTGGAAAAGGCTCTGGGTGGCGGCTGTGCACTCCAGAAGGACGGGGCATTGGGCACTTCCCAGAGCAGGGTGAGACGCTGGCTGCCGCAATCCCAATCCCAGGGCCAGTTAGGCAAGACTATCAAAATACCTTTCCTTTTTGTCACCTCCCAGCACCAGCGCAAGAGGAGAGCCAAGTCTCCTTTCAGAGCAAACCAGTCCCTCTCCCTAGAAGTGCTGGGCAGTAGGGGGATAGGAAGGACACAATACGCCCTGTCCTATGTCAAGCCCCCCATCCTGGACTGGCACTAGAGATGGGGGAGATTTAAATCAGATACAACAATGAAGCACTGTTAATCTGGTTCTGTAATAACTGATCATGTCGGGGGGCCAGCAGATGGTGCAGTGGTTAAAGGTGCCGGACTCCCACATGGCTGATCGGAGTTCGAGTCCCAGACCTGGTGGCTTTCTCTCTCTCTCTCTCTCTCTCTCTCTCTACTTCTGTCTTGCTATGGCCAAATTAAAATAACAATAATGACATGTAAAATAAAGTAAATTATTCTTAAAAAAAAAAATCTGTCACTTAAAAAAAAAATTACTGAGTACCCCAAAAAGTTATATCTATTGACACTTACAGGACTACAACAATATCTAAGAAAAAAAGAATTAAATATATCAATTTGCTCTAAATAATAACAAATATGTTAAAATGACATGTTTTATAAAAAATAAATATACTTCTCAAAACAAAAATTTTAGAAGAGTGGCACTGTTTTACAAATTTGTAAATACTGTGCATTTCTGGCTGAAAAGAACTGAGCTGAAGCCCTCCCTGCTTCTCCATCCTCTCTGTTGGGGTATGGCGCTTTGACTGGACGACATGAAGAAGATCAGGCCTCACGAAGACTTGTAATTGAAGAGAGAGGACTATTTTAGGAACGTTTTAGCTAATTCAAGATAATCACTGACATATACAAAACTCTACAGCTGACAATTTTTTAAAAATTTATTTATTCCATAAAAGAGAGAGAGAGAGACAGACAGTGATCCAGCACTCCCTCTGAGCCTGACGCCATACTCCATGTTAGCCAGCCCCAGGTCATGGATACCCAGAGGCCTGCACACTCAAGGAAGTCTCCGGATGTGCACAGCACCCTTCCGGTGTGGGTCAGCCTGACAGAGCAGTGCCCATGGCCTGGTCCCCTACAGATGGCAATTTCTCAGCGGGGAGGCACCGTGGACTCCGCACAGCAATGAGTCTTTTTTAACGCAGGGCCCTACCCACCACGGTCCCTCCTGCACTCTGTGTAGCTCTGTCACCTGTGCATGATTTTATAACCTTGTGCATCCATCATTGGGAAAATACTTCTTGAGTTTATGCACCTGTTCTAAATGGTTTTATGCACTTCACAGTACAATAACAACAACAACAAAAAAAACATTTGTTAATGTCTCATGGAAACAGCCTTTATGTACTGGAAAGCTGGCGACCTTCCAGTGGCAGATACAAGTTTTTTGAAATTCTAATGTTTACCTAAAAGCTCAGACATTCTTGTTGGCAACAATATAGTTTGTTGTTGTCTTTGAAATGACAAGTTCACTTCTAGCTTGAAGAAAATGTCTTTTAAACACCACCCAATCTCAATAAACATAGTTTCTAAAGGTGTCCTTTGAAAAAGCAGCTATTTAATAGTTTAGTCCTCAAATCATGCAATTCCACAATTGCTTCTCCTTGAGATGATTACAACTGTGGTTTGCAGCAAAGAGCTTTCCAAGTGCACTTGACCCTGGGACACATGGGTTTGAATAGTGTAGATTCACTTCCATGAGCATATTTTTTCAGTAAATATATTGAGATATACAGTATAGCACTGTAAATCTATTCTCCTTATAATGTTCTTAATGACTTTTTTTTTTCTCTAGCTCTCTTTATAGTCAGAGTATAGTATATAAGACATGTAATATAAAAAGTGTTAATTAACTGCTAGTTTTATCAGTAAGACTTCCTGTCAGGGACCAGCAGTTAGCCTAATGGCTACGTCGCTGGACTCCCACATAGTCGACCGTGGTTTGCGTCCAGGACCCGGTGGCTTAAAACTCACGCAGGGCGTGTGTGCATGTGTGCCCAAGATCCCGAGAGGAGAATGGAGGAGAAGGGATTGCGGCGTGACCATCCCCCCTGGGGGGGGTGATTTCTCGCTTTCTGTCTCTATGTCTCTGTCTGTCTGGCGAGTGCACGCGCCCTATAGCGAAAACCTCTCCAAAAAAAAAAAAAAGAAGACTTCCTGTCAACAAGAGGGTATTAGTAATTAAGTTTCAGAGAATCAAAAGTTAGTGAATTTTCAACAATTCCCACATCAATAAAGGACCAACTGAATTTCCCATTTCTCCTATATTAAAAACACTCAGGCCAGTCAGGGCATGGTGGTTAAGGAGGCTGGACCCCACATGGCTGACTGTGCAGTTCGAGTACTAGACTCAGCAGCTTGAAAATTGCTGGGTTTATATGTGTGCACATGCCCAAAGGAGAATGTGGCATGACCAATCCCATGGGGATGCTTCTCACCACCACCTCCATCTCACTACAGTGAGTGCACATGCCCTCTGGCAAAATTACCAAGCAAAAACAAAAGCACATTACGCCCAGACACATTGGTCCATGCTAAGACAATGCTCTCTACATGCAGGCACCACACAGGAGGCCCAGGGTCAATTCCTTGTGCAAGTTAAAGACTAGTCAAAGTGGCAGTCCAGAGACTTCAGAGGTTGTGGCAGAGGATCATAGCTCAAGGAAGGCCTGGGCTATGAGACCCTTTCTATAAAAGAAATGGGGGGTGGTGGCACACACCTCTAGTCCTGAGCCGGGAGGATCACAATAGGGAGACCTTGTCTTAAAAATGAACCAACGGAGCCAGCAGGTAGAACGGCGGTCAAGGCACTGGACTCCCACATGGCCAACCACAGTTCAATATCTAGACCTAGCAGCTTGCTTTCTCACTTTCCCTCTTTCTCGCTCTGTCCAAATTAAAAAATAACCACAAATAAAATTAAATAAATAATTTTTTAAAAAAGAACCAATAAATACTCCTGATAGTAAAGAGTCGAGGTTAAGATTTAATGTGATGGGACCAGCAGTTAGCGTAATGGCTATGTCACAGGACTCCCACGTAGTCGACCGCGGTTTGAGTCCCGGACCTGGCGGCTTAAACTCACGCTGGGCGCGTGTGCATGTGTGCCCAAGATCCTGAGAGGAAAATGGAGGAGAAGGAACTGCAGCATGGCCATCCCCCCTGGGGGGTGATTCCTCTCTTTCTGTCTCTGTCTTTCTGGTGAGCACACATGCCCTATACCAAAAAATCTCTCCAATAAAAAAAAAAAGAGTTAATGTGATTAGTAATTTTGACCACTTCACCACACACATTCTTAATTAAAACTGGAGTTTGGGTGCCTGACAGTGGCCCCCAGGGCTCTGCAAGGCTGACCAACATGAGATTTGGGGTTTGCATCCACAGACCCCCCCCCTGAACATACCAGGTACACATGATATGGGGCTGGCTGTGGCTAGGAGTATATCATTTCACCAAGAGACTGTTGGGGAGTCTCTCTCTCTCTCTGCTTCTGTCTCATTCCCTTCTGTCTCCATCTCTCTTGCTCACAGAAGAAACTTAAAAAAAAAAAAAAAAAAAGCTTTGTTTTTATTGTGAATGCATAGCGGAGAAAAATGCAATGACCCAATAACTAGCACCATTTGTTGTCACAACCTTGGTTTGCGTGACAGCACATGTAATTGTACTGATCAGGTTTTTTTTAGAGAGAGACTTTTGCTATTGGCGCGTCCACTCACTGGAGAAACACTGACAGACAGAGAAAAAGAGAGTGAGAAATCACCCCCTCCTCAGGGGTGGGGTGTGTGTGACCACACCACAGTCTCTTTTCCATTCCTCTTTTGGGACATTGGGCATGCATGCATGTGCATCTGGCATGAGTTTTAAGCCACCGGGTCCAGGACTCGAACTGTGGTCAACTACATGGGAGTCTAGCAGTTTAACCACTATGCCATCTGCTTTTACTACCGATGCAAATGCCAACCTGGTGAAAAAGGCAAATATACTATCATCATGAAAAATAATTTTTACCTTATGGACCCTCAAAATAGCCTCAAGGACCTTCAGAGATCCACAGACCACACTTTGAGAACCACCAATACGCACAAACTCCGAATACGTGATGTAACAGAGAAGGAAACCTCCCATTTCTTTGTGGCTGCCCAACTCCTAGCGAGTTGCATGGCTCTCATACAGGAATGCAAATGCTTTTTACCTAGTGCATACTTTCTTTAAAATGTGGCATTTCACCTGAAACCACAAGCCCAGGCTTGCGATGCTGCTGTTTTCAGAACCAGGTGGTGCTTTTCTATAAAACCCTGATTCTGGGGTCTGAAGAGGGCTGGCAAGTGATAGGGAAAAGACTGCATAGTTTCTTAAAGAGAGACACTGAACAGATTTCAATATTTCATGAAACTTAAATTTGCTTAGTGTTTTAGTTTGTCATTATTCACACACACACACACACACACACCCCTGCCCCACAGTTCTGCATCTGAAGCCTTTCACTCTGGGCTAGCTGCAGAAGTTAGTGCATTTCACTTAAGCAACTTCTACAGTGCCTCTGGCCCAGCTCCGTATGGCTATCATCTTATTTATTGCCCCATTCCAAAACTGTCCTTTCTTTTATATGATTTATGTAAGTTTTTCAACTTCATATCTTTACTTTCATATATTGAGTTGTCGGGAAAGTCGTGACGTATTTTTTTCTATGTAAAACATGTGCCATGACTTTTTTGACATCCCAATATTTTTTTGTTCTATAACTCTATTTTCCCACTTTTATAACACCATACAATGTTATTTGCTTACACTGCCACCATCACCACTGGGATATTTTAATACACTCAAATATATACTGTAGCCTAAATACCTAAAATATGGTATTTCCCCTCCCTCAAGGTTTCACGTAACACACAGCTACCATGACCCTCTTATTCCTGGCAGACTTACCTAAAATGTTTATCTTCCTATAAAATCTATTTTTCACTGTGAATTCATTTTTAAAGAGAAAGTCAAACCTGCTATTCATGTGAAACTTGTCAGACATGAATAATTCCATACACATCGTGGTCTGTAAGAAATAGAAACTTGTAACTTCTTTGCACATAGGAAGATGGTCCCTAGGAGGATGGAGCGAATTTACATGAAAACCAATCACTTTAATCTTGTTCCCAAACAAATTTTCCTACCACCTCAAAACTAAACACTTCAGGCTTCTAATATATAAGGTAAAAATATATGCAATTTATTTTTAATAGAAAAATGAAACCTAGACTTTCAAAGACAATTATTTCCCCAACTTTTTACTCTATTAATTCCCTAGAATCATATAGGTATATGTTAAAACTTATTTACAGATATGAACTTGTAAAAATTTTTATGTCTTTTACTAGCTTTAAAACTTTCACAAGCTTCATACCAAAAAGTATATAAAATTTGATGATTTTCAAATGGCAAAAGTTAATACACTATTACTGACCTAGTTTAATCACTCAAGAAATCCAAGTCATAATTCACAAGGCAATTGAATTTAACTTTCAGGGTTGGAGCCATCAAGTTCTACTCTGAAATCAAGCTGAAATTTCCTTGGTTTTTGATCAATTAAATCAAAGCACTGTTTAATATTAAAACCTAAACGCAACACACTTTGGACCTCAGGAACACAAAGATAGCTCTCCAAAGGAGCAAAAAAACAGTTTTTCCATCAAATTAATACTTCGCATGTGGAGAGAGCAATGATTCCACTAAAGAAGAGAAGGCCTTCCTTCAAAGTCCAGGACAAGACACTTTAGTTTCAAGATGGTGAATTTAGTACGTAAGTTGATCACCTTTCCTACTCAGAATCCCATGGAAATGACCAAATATACATACACACACAAAAAATTCTAATGCACGGTAATAGAGAGAAAAATGCCATCTAAAAGTCGGGAAATACCAAAACACTTCTAAACACATGAAGATAAAAGTAGGAAAAGCCTATTTGAATCATCATATTCTATATTCACAGATAAAGTCCTGCTTTAGAGAAATGGACATGTGTAGTCCAAAGAACCCCAAGCTCAAGAGACGCACAGTTCAGGAAGAGTGGGGAATAGGTAATTAACTCATCATTCAGCGTACATCTGCTAAGAGCTGTGGCTGGCTGCCTCTAATATGACTCCCAGGAATCCCTCCCTCCCATCATCTTCTCCCCTGTGCACTGGCGGGACCCAGTGACGTGACTCTACTGAAATAAAAGAAGCAAAAGTGATGGGCAATTCCTTCTGAGACTAGGTTTTCAAAAACCATGACTTCTGTCTTGCTGGCGTAAACCCACGCCCCCTCCCCGACCCACGTGCTCTTGTCTGACCTCTTCCAGCCTCACGTCTCTTTTCTGAGACCCTTTCTTTTCCCTGTCACAGGAGCTTATAATGACATTGGACCCATCTGAACACTCCATCTGTAGATGCTTAGAATAATTTTATGTCTGCAATGTTTCTTCTGCCATCTACGTGACACGTCCTCAGGTTCCAGGGGAAAGGGACATGAACATCATCTAGGGAGTGGGAAGGATGTCATTCTATCCACCACAGCTGATGTTCCTCACACCTCAGTCTCCACACAGTACTTGGAACCTCCCACCCGGTGGCCCTTCACTAACATTTTTATTTCTATTTCATGAGTTGAGATTGGCCTATAATTTGCCTTATTGCACACTCATACTTTCTGGTTCTGATATTGAGGTTACATCGAGTTCTGTAGAATGAGAGAGGCATGCTGTCTTTATCTTCTGGAAGAGTTTACAGATTAGAATGGTCTAGTCCTAGAAAGTTTGGTTGAATGCAACAGTAAAACCATCTGAGCCTGGTGGTTTTTTAAAACTAATTTTAACATCCTCCTCCCCCTTTTTTTTGCCAATTCTATAAATTATGTTTTTCTAGGAATTCTCACATTTCAACTGAGTTTTCATGTCCTGAAATTGCTTATTGTATTCTCTAATTACCTTCTTAGTCTCTGCTGGATCTGTGCTTAATCCATCTTTTATACATTCGCACCTATCTGGCCGGAAGACTACTTCATTAGTGTTTTCAAAGAACCAATCTTTGCAGTCACTGGTCCCTTGATTTCCTAATTCACAATACCCACTCCTAACTACCTATTTCCTTTCTCCACCTTTAGTAGGTGATCATTCTGTTGCTCTTTTAAAATTCCTTAAGCTGAAGGCTTATAAACTCATTCATTTTCTCCTTTCTCCTTAGAAGTCCTACCATAAGCACTCAAAGTATTTCATGAATCTCCTTAGAAACAGTTCATCTTTCGCTGTATGCCACAAGTTCTGTTCTATACAGTACCAGGTTCTACGTATTTTTTAACTCCTATTATGATTTTTTGTTTGGCCCTTGAGTTATCAGACTCATGTGTATTTTAAATTCTCAAATATATGTCTTTTATAAATCCTGTTCATCACTGATTTCTACCTTAAATACAGTGAAGGCTGTGTCAATTACCTGACTATTTTCTCTCAGGGCTTTGATGGGGAGGTCTGGGAGTTAGTAAACTACATGTCCTAACTCCTTTGCTCATCTTACCAGAATCTGCCAACTGAGGCTGATTTCTTTAGTAATAAGTCTGAGTTCCCCTCTTAAATTCTTTCAGTACTCCAACGCATATGTAACTAAATCCGTCTACCAAAAGGTCTCTGAATTATTTGTCATGGTTTCTGCTTTCCTAAAGAAACCCTGACTGACAAAGTGTCAGAGAATGCCATCTATCTGGTAGTAATATTTGATACTTTGAGACCTGTTCCATTAGCTTTGTATGTAGTCAATTTTTATATGTGTTCCATGTGTTGAAATCCTATGGGAGTGATGAATTTGTTGAATTTATCTGCTTAATACATGTCTGCTTGTTCGTTTTGAGGCTATTTTGTCACATGCATACAGGTTTAGGCCTGAGTGGCTTGTCATTTTATAATGGCCTTCCCTATCTCTAACAATGCTCCATACATCAACTCTATGTAGTATACATTCATCTGGCCTTTGTCACTTTGGTGATACCCTAGTCACCGTTTTCTAGCTTTTTACTGTAATCATGACCTCATGTTTTAGGTACCTACAGAGTATATAACTATTAACTTATATTAACTTGTAAGCATTATATAACTAAGTTTTGGGTTTTTAATAGTGTACTTGTAGTGATTTAAGTCTGTTTCTTCCATATCAGAGAGAGACAAAGAGACAGAGAGAGAGAAAGAGAGAGAGAGAGACAGAGGGTCTTTATGCCAACATTCATCCCCAGCCAGCTTCAGCGTTAGAGCACATGCATGTCCAGCGTGAACAGGGAGGTCTCGGGATAAACCGAGCATCTTCCATCTGGGTCCAGTTGTGCTACCACTGCTGCCTTGGTCCCCCCTGTGCTTGCTTAATCAAAATTGCAGTCCATTTTTGGCTGGCAGGTGGTATACAGGCTAAAGGGCTGGATCCCACATGGCTGACTCTGTGGTTCAAGTCCTGGACCTAGAGGCTTGGAAATCACACTGGGCACGTGTGTGTGTGTGTGTGTGTGCTCATAATCCTGAGAGGAGACTGGAGAAGGGACTGTGGTGTGGCCATCTCCACGGGGGGAGGGGGGAGGGTGATTTCTCACTTTCCCTCTCTCTGGCAAAAGCATGCAACCTATAACAAATACACACACATATACACACACAGAGTTTAGTCAAATTTATACCTATTGCAGACTTTTTCCTTTTTTGCCTTTATTTTTCGCAATGATTGCTTCAATTTACCTATTGTTCTTTCCCTGTTTTTCTTCCTTTCCTTCCTTCTCCCAGTGGTCTGAAACATAGGTACTCTATTATGGAGAGTCACCAGAAATTTTTCCACGTATATTTAAGTTCCAAAAGTGAAACACTACCTTCACGCCCCCTCACTAATACTACACAGACTTCAGAACACTTTAAATCCTATCATTTCCTTCCCAACTCACATGCAGTTGTGTCCAAACGTGGTGCCTACAATATTCGAGTCCTGCATACAAGTGTGTGCACACGTGTGTGTATAAATTCTGTTTGGGGTATGCTGTGCTTCCTGAGTCTGCAGGGTCATTGTTTTATTCTTTTTATTTCAAATAGAGATTTTTGCTATAGTGTGAGTGTGCTTACCAGAGAGAGAGAGACAGAAAGCGAAAAATCACCCACCTAGGGGAACGGCCATGCTGTAATCCCTCCTCCGCCACTCTCCTCTCAGGATTTTGGGCATGCATGCACATGCATGCACACACACCCAGGGTGAGTTTTAAGCTGCCGGGTCCAGGACTTGAACCACAGTCAACTATGAAAGAGTCCAGCACATAACCATTACACCATCTACTGATCCCTGTTTATTATTCCAGAAAACCTGTAATCATTCTCGCTTGAACTTTTTTCTCTTGTCTCTATCATCACTTTCTCCAGCTGAGTATGTACTAGATTTTCTCATTTTAACTTCCATACTACTTAGTATTTCTTTTATATTCCCTTTCACTATGTTATATAGATATATTATATAACATATAATAAGATACATATGAGGAGACATCAGAAAATTTTGTAGGAAAACAGACCTAAGTCACAGGTTTATGTTGGTGCAAAAAGTATCTGAAATCCATGTAGAGTTTTTTCATAACATGCATTCTTTATGAAGACTCCTTGTATAATTAATTATAGATATCTGTTTTCTTGCTATTTTCTTCAGACATAGTCTCAAGTCACTAATTCATTTCAGTTGTATCTAATTTGTAATTTAAGCCATTAAATCCACTGCGTTCTTTTATTTCAACAATTACATTTTCAGAAGTTCCATTTTCCACCAAACCTTCCTGTTCATTCCAAATGCTCATTCAACGTTCATTTTGCAACCTTGTTCCCTTCCTGTTAGTGCTGGACACAGGTAACAGGCTTAGAAAGCTGTCCTCTCACACCTATAGGCAAATAGTTATATCACTGTATAACCCATACACTTCGAAGCAGCAAACAAGTCATACCATTTCAATGTTCTACAATTGCCTCAGATGTAAATTAAATGATTAAAATTATGAATGAAAAAGTCGCTTATATGCAAAAGTATCTAGAAAGGATCAAGTCATGTGCCCTGCCGACGTCAAGGACAGAGGAGGGGGCAGCCCCATGGCCTCGTGGTTAAGGAAACCAGATGCCACCTGGTCAAGTGCAGTTTGAATCCAGGCCACGTGGCTTGAAAAATGCACTGGGTGCACGTGTGTACACACCTCAGATCCCCACAGATGAAGAAATGGAGGAGACCGTGGTGACCGCACCTCACGGGAGTGCTTTTTCCCCTCTCTCACTCTCTGGTGAGTGCATGAACCTTCTAGCAATGAACAAAAACTAAAACAAATAACAGCTACAGAGGGAGAGAGAAAGCAATCTCAGTCTCTGTTTTTAAGTTGAGAATATACTGGGTGGAGGGGTTAGCATTAAGTCACTACTTACAGTTGTTTTAACTTGACTTTTTAACCAATTTTCTCAAAAACAAAAAAATACACTAATGCCCTGATGAGCAAAAAAAAAAAAAGATGGAAATTAATGAAAACCAGAAAGAAGAAAAGTATGGACATTTTTTGTATATGCCACTTCTACTTCCTCTTTTATCTTTAACCTTAGAATTCAGAAATCTATTTTCCTTATGGTTTTGTATTTTAATATTTGAAGGGAAAATCGCTAGTTAGCTTTGGTGGCAATATGAGAAGGAAGCCAAACTATAAGGTCAACAACACTTCAAATGAGCCCAGAGGTCTTATAAAGGTATGCCATCCGAGTGGAAAGAGAAACTATGACTAACTGGGTCTTCTCTATACATAAACAGAGCCACTTTTGTTCATTTATTTTTTTAGATTTTTGCCACAGAGTGAGTACACTCACCAGAGAGAAACAGAAAGAAAGGGAAAGTAAGAAATCACCCCCCAGGAGGGATAGCCATGTCACAATTCCTTCTCTTCCATGTTCCTCTTAGAATTTGGGGCACATAGACGCACATACCTGGTGTGATTTTCAAGCTGCTGGGTCTGGCACTTGAACCACAGTCAGCCACATAGGATCCAGCACTTAACCACTATGCCACCTGCTGGCCCTGTGCTGAGCCTTTTTAACAGGTTGTGGCTAAAGGTTTCTGCTTGGGACCAAACTTTCTAAGCACAGCTTATTTTACACATGGCAGAAAAAGTGACTTTGTGGAATCCTCAGATAAGCAAATCGTTAGTAACACAGACATATCTTCTGTGCAAATGTGCATTATGGCATCAACTGCATTCCTCGCCTTCTAGAGTTCTCTTCGCTCTTCATACAGCCTTTCTACAGAGCAGACTTTCTGTAGTTTGTATGTCTTTCCCTTCTGGTTTGCATCACGTTTACTCATGTCATATTCCAAAAACAGGGTCTGTAGGGAAGGGACAGAGGGGAGAGTGGCTCGTCTCTCAGCTTCATGCAGTTATTCCAAAACCAAGCATCTTCCCACCTATGCGGCTCCAGTGTCCCTAGATCCTTGGTGTCGTCTCCTGGATTCACGCAGCGATGTTGCCAGTGTAGGAGGCGTCACTATCCCGGCAGCACAAAGCCATGTGCTAAGGTCCTTGTGGATCTCACCCACTGTGAGGTCTAAGGTGACACAATGCACTGTCACTGACTCACTGAGGGGTGACATCACAGACTCTGGTCACCCATTTTCAGGAAGCCGCAAGATACTACGCCGAATTATCCTATGAATTTCAAAACTACTCAACCTACCATGGGTTTCTGAAATGTTATCACTAGAAAAAATCTGTGATGGAGAAAGAGGTACTGTTGGAATCGCACCAACTTCAAAAGGCTGAGACCCTAATTCGCTTCTCTCAATCCTCCCCCACTGTGGATTTATGCAGGGAGGTTAAGCAGCTCCACGCAGCACATGGGGAAGCCTGATGTCTTCTGAGACATTTGCTCTGCCCTCGACAAACACCTACTGGCTTCCTACTCCTGCCCCAGTAACTCCCAGGGAGGCATCAGGGCCCACCACGCCCACCCGACACGTGAGTGCATCAGGTATTGCCGGTGAGTGGAGTCAGGAAGTCAATTTCTTAGCCAAGATGAAATAGTATTTTCCATCAAGTTCCAAAGGAGAAAAATAAATTTAATGAAATAGTAAAGAACTCAATTTTCAAAAAGGACGTTCTGAGTTCTAGAAACTATACCGATTTTACAACTGATTGCTCTCTGTATACCTAATTACACTTTCGCCAACAAAATTAGGCAGACTGGCAGCAAGTTAGTCTTATCCTCGACATTCTTCTTTTTAATCACTACCAACATTAATACTTTATTCAAATAGTTGTTTATTTTGTTGAACGAATGAATGTGGCATTTTTTAATTACTCATCATAACTCTAATACCAACAGACGCTGAGCGTTTCCCTTGGCCAAAATATTTGAGCTGTTTCATGTAGATTAATCCCTTTCATCTTGTGAAATAGAAAATATTAGTAACTTTTGGGGCTGGCAGGTGGCAGAGTGGTTAGGGGCACTGAACTCCCACATGGCTGACCATGGTTCAAGTCCTGAACCTGGTGCCTTGCTTTCTCTCTCTCTTTCTCTCTGTCTCACTCTGGTCAAACTGGAAAGAATTATAACAAATAAAATAAATGAGATTTTTTTAAAATTTTAGTAACTTTTAAAAAAATTAAAAATGGGGCCGGCATGTGGCACAGGTGCTAGATTCCCACATAACCGACCACTGTTCAAGTCCCAGACCTGGCAGCTTGCTTTCTCACATTCCCTTTCTCTCTCTCTCTCTCTCCAGTCAAATTTTAAAATAACAAATAAAATAAAATGAGTAATTCCTTAAAAAAATAAAATATCATATAAAGCAAGAGGAGGTGAGATGATGGCAGCAGCTCCTCTCCAAAGGGAGAGGCCCACCCATCAGGAAAAAATTGCTGAGAGGGGAACCAAGACGGGCCGGGGCAGACGCTGGAGCTACAGGAGTGATGGGGGCATTGTAATGAGAGAAGGATGAAGAGGGCCAGGCGGTGGGGTGATGGTGAAGGCAGCTGGATCCCACATGGCTGACACCACAGTTTGAATCCAAGACCTGCGACTTGAAACACACACCGGGCACATGCGCATATATGCCCAAAATCCCAAGAGGCAAACTGGGGAGAAGGGACTACAGTGGGGCAATCCTCCCAGGGGGCCATTTCTCACTTTCTCTGCCAGGTGAGGGAAAGTGCCCTATAGCGAAAAGAAAAAGAAAAGGAAAAAGAAAGAAGTCATGGGGTAAGAGACAATGATAGCCATTATTGTAACGCCCCTTTAGCAATGTTCTCAAAGTCCTGGGCTGAATAAGAAGGCAAAGGGACAGACAGACAGAGAATAAGGACTGGCTCGGTCACAGCAGCACGCACTGGGAGATGCTGCTACCCAGCAGGTCAAGGCCACACGAGAGGCCTGTGTCTATTCCCAGCCACCCCTGACAGCCTGGTGTGGTGGTGCGGGCCTGCGTTCTCAGCTACTCAGGAGGCTGGGTGGGAGGACTGCTAGCACGAGGCCAGGGTGGGCAACGGAGACGGGAAGCCGCACTCTAATAAGTCACTCTTATTCTCTACATTTTTCTTTTCAATCATTGCCAGCATTAACATTAGGTCGTGGGGAAAGTTAGGACATATTTTTCTATGCAAACATGCATCATAACTTTCCCAATGACCCAATACTTCATTCAAGTATTCTGTATTTTGTTGAATGAATAGATGAATGGGGCATTTTCTGAATACTCCTAGAAACTCTAATGCCTACAGACACTGAGCACTTGCTATGGCCAGACTACTCCAGGTTCTTCACGTGGATCTACCCCTTTCATCTTCCCAAGAACCCTATGACTGCTACGGAGAGAGAGGGGTAAGGACTCTGCTGAGAGAGACAAGACTGCCATTATTAACAAGCAAAAGACTCTACGGATAAAGGAATAAAAGTCCTAAGTGAATTTTTAAAATTGCAGGAAACAAGGATAAATACTATGTTACCTTCTGGTGCCAGGAGCAATTAAAAAGTTAGTATTTTTAATACTAGGGCCATCCCCTGGGGTGGGAGAAGGGTAATTTCCCACTTTCCCTCTTTTTTTTTCTTAAGAGATTTTTGCTATAGGGTGCGCACATTTGTCAGAGACAGAAAGTGAGAAATCACCACCCCCTGCACACACACACACACACACAGGGGTGACCAAGATGCAATCCCTTCTCCTGAGCCATTTTCCTCTTAGAATCTTGGACATGCACATACATGCACCTGGCCTGAGTTTTAAGCTGCTGGCTTTGGGAATCAAACCATGGTAAACCATGTGGGAGTCTAGCAATGTAACCATTATGCCATCTGCTGGTCCCATCTCTCTCTCTCTCTCTCTCTCTCTCTCTGGAGAGTGCACATGCCCTATGGCAAAATTCTAAAGAAAAAAAAAGTAAGGCCATGATAAGGCAGCAAACTGTAATACACATAGCCAACTGTTAGACCAAATTAAACTCCAGACTCTCATAGATAAATCCTTACAAAGAAACCACAACCTAACTTAGTGTGTGAATAAACTAAAACCCTATCTTGGGAGTCAAATTCAGAACAAACAGCTGAGTCACAGCCAATCATGGCCGGCGTCACGCTCCCAGCCACGTTTAACTGTTCGGGCAGGTGCACCCGAACTGTAACCTGTTTCCCCTCCTCACTTCCGTTTTCTGCACATCACTTTCCTTTTTCTGTCCATAAATGTTATCTGACCATGTGGCAGCCCCAGGGCTCCTCACAGGCAGTTTTGGGGGGTGCCCAATTCACAAGTCATTCTTCGCCCAATGGCATTCTGCCAGCTTCGATTTATCTCAAGTTCTTCTTTTCACACAGCGAGTGATCCACAACGAGGCACTCTAAAAGCACATATACAGAATTCCTACAAATCAATATCAAAAAAGACAAAAGAACAAGCACTTCATTAAAGAGGATATACCGAGCTGGCCCTGTAGTGCAGTGGTTAAGCACTGTGCTGAGGAAGCACGACCCCGATGGCTGACCAGGGATCGAGTTCTCAACTGGCAGCTTGAAACACATGCCTGGTGAGCATGTGTGAGCCCAGGGTCCAGACGGGATGGAGAATGGATAGAAAGAGGATTGGAGCATGCCCAGGCGCCCCTGGGGCAGTGTGTGCACGCTCTCTCCCTCCCTGTTTTTCTCCTCAGACCCTAAATTAAAAAAATAAAAAGGATATCCAAATGGCCAATAAACAGGTGAAAAAGTGCTCATTCTTACTAATTTTGGGGGGATTCAGATTTAAAACTCAATGAAATGTCATTACATCCCCCCCTAAAGGGAGTTCAAAATAAAAGCAAAAACCAACTCTCTGCCAAGAGTGTGCCTGCGATGGCACCACCGCTGGGAGCACCCACTGGACACCTACTGTGAGCAGGCAGAAACTCCATCCTCACGGCTCTGCCTGACAGAACCGCAGACAAAGAGCTGAACGAACGCCTCTTACCTGACAAGTCCATCCCTTCCGGACACCAGCAAAGCCCCACTCGGCGGGGCTCAGCAGCACTGTCCACAGTGGACCAGATCCCCAAACAGCCAAAATGTCTATCAGCCGCTGCAGAGATCAACTGTGCTGTATTTACAGAGCGGAATACTTCCCCATCAACAAAAAAAAAAATGAAGTCTCTACTCATGACGTAAATAAATGATGTGAACCTAATTTCGGGAAAAGCAGACAGATGCAAACACATACACCCTGTGTGGCTCCATCTAAACAAACTCCCACGAACAGGCAAAAGTACCCACCACGTTTCAAGTCGAAGAGTGACCTGGCCTAGGAAGGAGGGTTGGAAATAAGGCAGCAGCTGAGATGGAGCACAAAAGGCTATGTGGGGATCTGAGGGACATTTTCACAAACTACTGTGAAATAGAACACATGCGATTAAATGGATACACTGCGTACTTAGGAAAACTAACACAGAACTAGTCAGCACTACAAAATACTCTACAAATGTGAAAATAAAAAGAAAACTATTCTTTGAGCATTAAGACATTTATAAAGGAAAGAAAGTTGTACTGGCATCAGACGTAGACAAGGACACGTATGCCGTAAATTGGACAGAGAAACATTCTTAAGGTATCCAAAAAAAAAAAAGGAAAGGAAAGATGAACCCAGGATTTTAATTTTTTTTTTTTTGAGAGGTTTTTGCTATAGGGCGTGTGGGCTTACCAGATAGACATAGAGAGACAGAAAGCAGAAATCACCCCCCGGGGGGATGGCCACGCCACAATCCCTCCTCCTCTATTCTCCTCTCGGGATCTTGGGCAAGTAAACACAAGCGCCTGGCGTGAGTTTTAAGCCACCGGGTCCGGGACTCGAACCGTGGTCGACTACATGGGAGTCCAGCGACATAGCCATTACGCTAACTACTGGTCCCCTGGATTTTAATTTTTGATAAATTCTCAAATTTAATGTAAAGGTCACAACAAAAACTTGTAAGAACTGAGGGAAAATTGATCCCATGAGCTCTCATGAAAAAGCTACTTGAGAATGATTTTTTGAAATAGTCAAGAGTTCATGGATAAGGACTGATGGTTACCAACCAATATATTTACCACAGTTGATGGTGGGGTGAAGGATAATAACTGCATAGAACTCTTCTAGGACCTGGCAGCGTAAGTCAAACACAAAACATTAAAAACTGGGAAGGCCCAGGTCTGGTGGCATGGGTGAAGCACAGCGCAGTGCTCTGCAATAGTGGAAGCCACGTGGATGTTCATAGTTTGTTCCCAGGTCAACCTAGATACACCAGGGGCACACATGCGTGGTTGTGATCCTAGCGGCTAAGGAAGTACAGGGTCGGGGGTTGCAGCGGGAGACCCTGAGAGGGCTTTTTCCCTCTGTTTCATTCTGTCTCTCAAAGACTTTGTTTTTTTAACTAGGAAGATAAAGGAAAGGCTAAAAGGAAATTAAATAAGCTCACTAACTACCTTACTAATATTAACTGAAAGTGGGAAGGAAAAAAAAAAGTGCTGAGGGACCAACAGTTAGCGAAATGGCTATGTCGCTGATCTCTCATGTAGTTGACCACGGTTCAAGTCCTGGACCGGTGGCTTAAATTCATGCCGGGTGTGTGTGTGTGTGTGCGTGCCCAAGATCCCAAGAGGAGAATGGAGGAGAAGGGATTGCGGTATAGCCATCCCCCCGGGGGGTGATTTCTCTCTTTCTGTCTCTCTCTTTCTGGTGAGTGCATGCGCCCTATAGCAAAAACCTCTCAGAAAAAAAAAAAAAGAAAAAGCTGTAAATCAGGAGCTGGGAAGAAAAAGGTAAAGGAGTTTGTCGGTTACTGTGAGGAACCAATAGACAGTACCTAAAAAGGAGAAAGCCTCAATTCTAAAAATCCATCTTTAGATACACAGGACAAGAAATGAAAAAAATAAGCCTGAGACACCATGTCAGGCAAAAAAAAAAAAAAAAAAGCTAAGAAGCAAACAAAACCAAATGGAGTGTTGTGTCCAAAACCTATGAAACACAGGAGAAGCTCCCATTACCAAAGAAGGGGAAATTCAAACATCAAAATGATACTAACTGCAGTGGACAAAAATCTATCAAATATACCAAAGCCCTTGAGTTCATAATGGTACTATAAAAATTACTACTAAATCTGAAGACTACTAGGCCACCAAACACATATTCTGAAAATTAGTATATTAAATGAAAAACTCTAGGATTGCTTCTAAATAAGGCATATTTCCAAGCAATCTAAGAATTAGTAAGAACAACGGTCCAGTCCAACTGTAAGATAATGATTAGGGGTCAGCAGGTGACGTAGTGGTTAAGGCACTGGACTCCCACATATGTGGTCACTGTTTGAGTCGCGGACCTGGTGTCTTGAAATTCACGCTGGGCATGTATGCATGCAAGTCCAAAATCCAGAGAGGAGAATGGAGGAGTAGGGACCACAGTGTGGCCATCCCCCTAGGAGATGGTTTCTCACTTTCTCTCTCTTCTGTGTTTTTGGTAAGGGTATATGCCCTGCACCAAAACTTCCCTTAAAAGAGAAAAGACAATGATTAAATTATAGTGTAACTAGTTGATGGTTACAATAATACCTCTAAAAATTATGGTTATGTTTAATGGTGAATAACAGACATGGATCACTTCTCTATTCTGAGATGCACTAAAATGATAATCATTTAAATTAAAAATAATAGAAATGGAGCAGTCGGAAGACCAGTGAGTTCAACACATTTTTAAAAGGAAGCCATAGCACAGACCAAACTGGGAGACTGTACAGAGAAGGGACTGCTCAGGGATGCCAGGCAGGGGGAGCCCACATGGAACACCTCAAAATACAGACAGGACTCCTTCCCCTTTGGCTACCCAGAACGCCCAACAGCCCACCACTGAAGCCCCAGGTCTCTGTGACAGAAAACCTAAAAAGCCTGGAGAAAAAAAGCCTCTAAATTCTGGGATTTGCAAACTCTCCTCCCACAACCAAGTGTCTGATTTTCACCCTTCATGTTCAAGCAAGGTTCTCCCTGTCAGCACTGTGGACACCGCACACTGGAGAGTCCTGCACCAAGGGCTGTCCTGTGTACCCTGAGGTGTGTGGCAGCACCCCGGGGCCTCTGCCCACCGGGTGCCAGTGTAGTATTCTCTCAATCATGACCATCAGAAATGTCTCCGGGAAAGGCGGGACCCCCGGGCCCCGCGCCAAGGCTGCGACCAGCGGCAGGGCCTGCCCCCCCCCCCGGGATTGTGGCGTGGCCATCCCCCCTGGGGGGTGATTTCTTGCTTTCTGTCTCTCTGTCTCTGTCTTTCTGGGGGCATTATTAAGCTCAGGAAGGGTCCCTTGCACACAGGCACTGTGAAGTCATGGCAGTCAATTTGATAGTCAAGATGGCTCCTAAGTGGTCAAGGGGTAGGTGGCAGATACAACTTGGACACGCTAAGCAAAGTGAGAATTCACATCCAAAAGGAATTAAACAGGATAGAACAGGATGGAGGGTGTGAGATCCCATCACGCTGCTCAGGATAACACGCAACTTAAAACTTAGGAATTGTTATTTTGAGAATTTTCCAAGTAATTTGGACATAGTTGACCATAGGTAACTAAAGTCATGGGAAGCAAAACCATGGATAAAGGGAGGTTATTATAAAATCAAAACCATTCTACCGAGTAGCCATTAATAAACAGAGTAGCATTAGGTTAAACACAAGAACTTGAGTCCCACCACTTGGGTCCACCACCTAATTGGCTGTGTAACCAGTCAAAGCAGGGCCTTGGTCTCCTAATCTTTGTATTGAGGGTAAAGATTAGTATTTATCTCTGAGAGTTACTAGAATAAAACTAAATAAGGCACTTGGAACTTTGAGAAGTGCATGTAAGTGAACAATAATTACAGGCAGTTATTGTCTTAATTATTCAGAAAGATTCTATAATGTATCTATGGAATAAGATGAGACTATCATGAAAAAGGAACAGAGAAATCCCTCTAATATTCACAGGGATTAAAATTTTGACAGTAAATCTTTTCTAAAAAAATTAAGTAGAAAGATGGAAAGTAAAAATTAAGACAATATCGCAAAAAGCAAAAGCAGAGAAAAAATTAGTCTAGTCATCCACAAAGATTAATATCCACCTAAAAGAACACTCAGAAAAATAAAAGGGAAAAATCTTAAGGGAAGAAAATCATCAAAGAGGTAAGAGCAGAAGAACAGAAGTCTCCAGGACAGAAAATGCCCAGTGGATCCAACTATTATGACGACTGGGATATAGATGAAGAACCCCACAAGCCCCACACTAAGGCGTACTGCCATGAAATGTATCCTCTAACCCACTCTTCCTGATTAATTTTTAAGCAAACTTCAGATCTCATTTAACTAGGTCAGTGGTCACTTACTCGAAACTTCCCAAAATCTGAGCAAAGACCCCTTCCCCATCTATTATACACAAACTTTTTAAAATTTTTTAGCTTTGCTATAGGACATATATGCTCCCAGGAGATGGGGACAGAGTAAGGGAGAGAGAAAAAAAAGTGAGAAATCACGCCCAGAGGGACAGCCACCCCACAATCCCTTTTCCTCCATTCTCTTCTTGGGATTTTTGAAATGGACACACACGTGCCTGGTGTGATTTTCAAGCCTCTGGTCTGAGACTTGAACCACAAAATTGGCCATGTGGGACCCAGCCGCTTTAACCTCCATGCTACCCGCTGACCCCTATATGTATACTTTTCAGCACCAAAAACCTGTCCATATTTCAGTTATAATTTTACACTTATTCAAGTGGTTATTTGAGGGCCGATTCCAACAGCCATGTGGCTAAAGCCACCATGCCCGCTGTTTACCTTTGTTTCCCTATCACCTCACACGACGTTCAACGGCTTAAACACATTTTCTATTAATATGCCTTACAGTAAAGTTGTTTTTCTTTGAAATATACATTATTAATCATAAATATCTCTACCATAAGGTTACACAGCTCTTTAGGACATAAAAAGATTTCCCAAGTTTTTCATACTACTTTGGCTGTAATTTGCTTTTATTTTTAACCCATCAGTGACAGAACTGACAAATTACTTGAGCTGGGTCTCAAGATTTCCCAAATGAATGAGCACCATCTAGTGGAAGCTCTTAAGATTAAAAAGTACTTTCAGGCACTACTGAAATTCTAGGCACACAGTGGGTGACCAACTATATATTCATTCAAATGCAAAGCCAAAGATGCGTGCCAATTTCATCAGGTAATGAAAATTACAAGTGCCTTATTTAGTTCTATTCTATGCATGTCAATTGATCAGGTAATGAAAATTACATTCACCTATGTGATTTATAACACACCCATTTAAATGAATAAAATTCACAAATAAAATTTATTTTAGAAAACATTTACTCTATTTTATGGAATGAAGTATTGACCAAGTCTAGAATTACAAATAAAGCTGATTAAAATCTCTTTAAAACATTATTTTTAAATGCTGGCACTTATTTCATAAGTAAATATATGAAATCCCTTTTTGATTCAGGATGGATTGTTTGAAATTAATTTTACTTTACATACACAAAAGCCTATAATTTTACTTTTAGGTTCTTTATAATAAATCAAATTTGTTTAATGTCATTTGTAGAATTAGAATATTTTACGTAATATTTTGAAACTTTAAAAAATAATTTAAAAATGTTAGTGATTTTCTGAATGTTTTACATGAAAATGAAATTCTAAAATCAAATTTGATCCTTTCCTTTGATTGCATATTATTTTTGGTCAGTTAAATTAGTTTCATAAATAAAAAGATAACTCATTACACCAACAATACCTTTAGTAGAATTTATTAGCTACCATTCCCTGGTATGAAATGTATGTTCTCTATAACCTTCATGTAATTTCTCTACATCTGATAATTTCCCAAAGTTCCCAGCACCATTTCAGAAAATATTATCTACACTGGTATACTTCCGTCACAGAGCCACCTCTGCTGAGTCAACAGAATATTTATTACCTGCTCATGTCTAACTTGCCAATGTTTTATGAAGTAAAACCAGCATTTACTGCATTTTACAGAAGCACTGAGCATATTATTGGGTCGTCAGGAAAGTCATGATGTATTTTTCTGTTTTTCCATGCAAAAATGCATCATGAGTTTTCTAACGACCCATTACGTGTTCCTATTTCACATACAGTAGTATAATACACAAAGACATGAATATCAATACTTAGTTACTAGGTTAACAAGTACTAGTACCTGAGATAAATCTGTCCTACAAATCTGTCCCACAGGCAAACACAAAAGAGCTGGCATCATGTACGGCTCAGTTCTGTGGGTAAATGCCGTACAGCAAAGAGACAAGTACTTTTGTAGTAAGAATTGCATTAGCTACAGGCAAGACTTAATAAAATATTTTTTCTCTAGAGAGTAAAACAAAATTAAATGTCTGTTATTATTTCACTAATTTAGAAACTGCTGCTTCAAACATTAAATGTTATACTGTAAGCAGTAATTAGCATTTTCATGTCTTAACACAAAAACCTTACTAATTCTATGTAGTTTTTTGAAAGGAGTGTACACTCTAATAAACAATTTAAGTAACCTTTTATTTGAACACGATAGTGATTCAGACAGGCATAATCTAATTTTTCATAATGAAATGTATATTCCTATTTCCATTCCTAACGTAAATTTTCCTGGTTTCTCACTGGGCTGCTGTGTGGGTTCAATGGTTTATCCCTGTAAACACTCAACACAGTGCCTTACACATAGTAAGCTCTCAGTGTACACTATTTTTTTTTTTTGAGAGATTTTCACTGTAGGGCGCATGCGCTCGCCAGACAGAAAGAGAGAGACATAGAGACAGAAAGCGAGAAATCACCCACCAGCGGGGATAGGCACGCCGCAATCCCTTCTCCTCCATTCTCCTCTCGGGATCTTGGGCACGCATGCACACGCGCCCGGCGTGAGTTTTAAGCCACCGGGTCCGGGACACGAACCGCGGTCGACTACGTGGGAGTCCAGTGACGTAGCCATTACGCTAACTGCTGGTTCCCTCAGTGTACACTATTAGTATTTCTGTTAAGGGAACCAATCTGTCATTTATAACAGGAAAGTTAGCTAATGCCTCCCAGGAAAATAATGAAAAGATAAATCTATAGACATGAGACTTCTGTTAAAGTTTATACATCCAGGAGCCAGTAGATGGTGTGGTGATCAAGGTACTGAGGCTTCCTCATGGTTCGAGTCCCAGATCTGGCAGCTTGCTTTCTTACTTTCTCTTTCTCTCTCTCTGTGCCTCTCTCTGGTCAAATTAAAAGACAGTAATAACAACAAATAACAAATGAAATTAAATAGATAATTCTTTTTTTAAAAAAGTATTATGCATTCACTATTTCCGAAGTTTGTAAATATATCCAATTGTTTCAACCATTGCAATCTAGATATTGTTATCTATGTTTGTTCTCTGAGAGTCTGCTAAGGTCTATGGCCTAAAGCAATACAATTCTGACAGAATATGTGTACTAGAAAACCACATAGAAACCATATACACTGAAATCAGGGAGCAAAGACATTTTCCTATTTCTTTAACAAAGTAGAGTTACCATGTAATTCAGTACAACCTATTTCATTTACACCAAGCAGTATCTGACTTCTTCAAAAACACTTTCCATTCCTGTGTGTTCTTTATATAGAAACAGTAAGAGCTGTTACAAACATCTGTCCTCTATGTAAAAAAAAAAAAAAAAAATTGAAAATGGTACTGATAAAAATCACTGTAGAATGCGGCCAGGTGGTATGGTGGTTAGAGCACTAGAATACCATATGGGTCCTGGGGCAGTGGTTTGAAAATCACTCCAGGCACGTGCATGCATGATCAAAATCCAGAGACAAGCGTGGAGGAAAACAGATTGTGGTTTGGCCACCCACCAGCCAGGGGTGATTTCTCACTTTCCCTGTCTGTCTTTCTCTGTCTCTGTCTGTCTGCCTGTCTCTGTCTCTCTCTCTCTCTGGGAAGCACACATGTACTATGGGAAAAACCTAAGACAAAACAAAACATGGTAGAATTATGGAGATCTAATTAAGAACAGGACTATGACAGCACAGAAAAGTCCTTCAAGGTCTCAACAAACCTATAAACACTAATATCTGAGTAAATAATAGATTCTAATATATGCAAGAGATTTGATATGAAGGCTTTCTGATTTTTAAGTGGCTTTTTCTCCTACCAAAAGAGAAATATGACTCAGAACATAACATTCATGTGCTAAAACGAATACATTGTGAGGGAAATAACGGTTTAAAAATTCATTCCTGTCACTCCTCTGGTTTTAAAAAAGGCAGGAAAATAAAACTTTCTATGAAGACAAAAAATGAAATTGTATGATTAGGCCTACAGTCTTCTCTCTTTAATTTTTTATTTACTATTATTATTTTTTAATTTGGTAAAGGTCATGTATGTTCACCAGAGAGAGACAATAAGAAAGGGAGAAAAAGAAAGAAAACAAGTTGCCAGGTTCAGGCCTCGAACTACAGTTAACCATGTGGGAGTCCAGTACCTTAACTACATCACCATGGGGCCTACAGTCTATTAACTTGAAACTTGCTACCACCTAGAGTAATATCCATCCCCTAAATATACCCATTATTGGCCCAATATAATCTTTCAGTGTTATCCTGGCTAAGAAGCAGAGTGTAGAAAGCAAGCATGAAACATTTTGAAGGCAGAGTCCCTCTGAATGTAATAATTACTCTACAGGCTTCAGAGAAATCATTTTAAGAAATATGGTGAAGTTCCATGATTCTTCCTATCTACCAGTAAAGAGAGGGGTTATTTTTGTTTTGTTTGTTTTTGTTTTTAGAAAGAGTTTTTGCTATGGGGTGTGTGTGCTCACTGGAGAGATAGAAAGCAAGAAATCAACCCGAGGGGGGATGGCCACACCACAATCCCCTCTCTTCCAGTTTTCTCTTGGGACTTGTGGCATGCACACACAGACTCTTGGTGTGAGTTTTAAGCCACTGGGTCTGGCTCTCGAACCACAGTTGCCTATGTGAGGGTCCAACAATGTAATCATTACACCATCTGTGGATAAAGACATAGTTGTCTAAACAAAGAGAGATGTATGTCCAAATGTTTTATATGTTAAAAGCTAGGGGCAATAAAGTTAATACTGTGCAGTTACATCAGTTCCTGAATTTTGTGCAAAAAACATGCCTTTGGTTCCCAGAGCAAGGAACAGTTTATGAGGAGATCTGGGACAAAGTTGGATAACAGATGAGGAAATGATATACAATGAAGTCCTAACAAGATTCTCATTTTTGTCTTTTCCCTGTGGAATTTAATTAAGGAGTGCTTGAGACAAAATCCTCCAGAAGAACCTGGAGCAGGCTTAGTAACTCGACTAAGCAACACCCTGGAGGGTTATACCTCCCTCCTACCTAAAACATCAGAGTCTGTACTAAAAGACAAGGATAGGAAGGTAAGAACCTGGTAATGAAAACAACAGTCTTTTGAAGTTAGACTTAACATTGCAGATTCTGAGGCAGCTGCGGGGGTGAGGAGAGAATAGAGCTGCTGCCCTTTGGTCTAGGGCTGCTACTCCACTGCAGACTGCTGCTTCCCAGTCAAAACCTACTTACATATCAAATGGTGCTAGGACAGAAAGAACAGCTCCCACCTTAACACCTCTCCAAAGAGCTTTAATCTGTGTTTAACCCTAGTGATTGGCAAGCGTTAGGCAAACCATGCTTGTCAAAAGGAGATTAACTTTTGTGGAGGTCTAATTATTCTAAGAAAGCCCAAAAACTGACAAATAAAAATCAGCAACATAAAATATCCATCACATTTAAAATGTTGACTGGAACAAGGGAGCAGGCCAATACTGGCCCCATGTAGTTCTTCTGATCTTTTGGGGCAAATTCTGAATAACACATGTGGCTTTTTTAGACAGCTACTGCTTTGCATTATCAGGCAGCTAGCATATTCACATGTAAGTGCTTTCATTGTCATCCATTTTCTCTCTGACATTTTTCTAGGAGCTTCTTCACCAGGTCTCCAAGTTTCCTAGAGAATGAGTGTGCTGAAGGTTTCACTATTGGTTTAGATCCTTTTGGTTTTTCCATATTCTTTGCACAACACTTTTGCCTTAGCATAAAATTTGTCTGCTTCTTGGAGAGACCGGATTGCTCTACCACATTTATCACTTACAAGGTCTGGCCATGATAACAATAAGCAGTAGCTGTGTAGAAACACATTTTCAAGGGAAGGTATTTTCTCTGTTCAGCAGAATATACAGACTCCAAACTGGATAAAGTATGAGCAGTTTTCTACTAGAAACTGGCTGCTTCGTATGCTAGTGCAGCCATTAGTCCATGAGTATGTTTCAATTCAATTACTCCACTGTTACTTCCTGAGCTTCAGCCTGACACTGGATAATGTAAGTATCTAGAGCCCTGCCTCTAAATCTCTTCCCTTTTATGCAGGTGTAATGAGGTCTGGGATATGACTTTCCTGTAATCTTGGCAACTGTGGAGTCTGAGGTCTTGAGCTCCAGGATGGCCTGGTAGGATAGCGAGACCTTGTCTAGAAAAGAGAGCCAGGCATGCTGGCACATGCCTATAGTCCCAGCTGGAAGACTGAGGCAGGAGGATCACAACATGGTAAGACCTGATCTCCCAGAAGTGATCTTCCCTTGGCAAAAACACTCCTTGCAGTTCTAACCGATCATGTATTATTTCTAAACCATGATCACTAAAGAACATCCTAATTCCTACTGCCTTTATTGACATACAGAAATGTTAACAATAAATTTGATTTTTCACAAAGTTGGATAAAAACCATGGGGACAACAGTCTAATTTTTCTTAAAAAACTGTCATCTATCTATAATAATGACACATCTTATGCCATGACTTGATTTGCTTGAAAAAATAAACTACATTCATCAATTATTTATAAAGAACCATACTTTAATAAGTAAATCCAATGGGCATCTGTTACTATGCCCCATAGTGGTCACTGAACTTTTTGTAAAAAGAATGGAAAATAAATCAGGGAAGACTGACTTGACTGGAAGGGAAAGTTTTCTGATCTCTTTTTTTCTCTAATTTGCCAGAGGCTGTGTGCACTTGCCAGAGATAGAGCTTTGTCAGTGCACAATCCCTTCTCCTCCATTTCCTCCTTCCCTTGGGATTTTGGTCACATATGCACATGTTCCTACTGTGTTTTTTAAGCCACCAAGTCCAGGACTTAAACCATGTAGTCTGCCACTTGGGATCCAACCATTTTAAACACCGTGCCATTAGCTTGCCCCCCCCCCATCTCTTTTAATTAAGCAATCTCACTTTAACACTTACTACCCTTCCAGGCAATGTGGGCTGTGCAGGGATAAATTATACACAGGTCCTACCTAAAGATAATTTTAGGCAATGAACAGCTACACCAGTAACTACCCAACATATTAAAAACTTATTATATAGAAGCTGACAACCAAATGGGAATATCAGATCAGTGTAAACAGTCCCAGAGGACCTCTCCAGAGCCCACATAAAAAGCAGACCAGCCTTTAGACTTGGCTGGAGACTACACCTCAGATTCCTACCCAAGCTTTCAGCAAGGCCCACAGACCTAAGGGATTTGTGTTGAATGGCCAGTCTATAAAGATGCCTTTGCTTCTGCATGTAAGAGAGACAGATGACTTTCTGTGTAGGTATGTTTTAACATGTATGATAAATTATCAAAAGATTGAAGTGCCAAGCAAGAGGTACTTATACTGCACATAAATATATATCTCCAACATCAGAATATATAAAGTAATTCATACAAATCAACTAGAAAAAGACAAATAACCAACAGAAAAAAGAACATGCAAAGGATATAAAAAGGAAACTGGAATGTCCCATAAATAAATGTGCAAAGAAATCAACCCGAGGGGGGATGGCCACACCACAATCCCCTCTCTTCCAGTTTTCTCTTGGGACTTGTGGCATGCACACACAGACTCTTGGTGTGAGTTTTAAGCCACTGGGTCTGGCTCTCGAACCACAGTTGCCTATGTGAGGGTCCAACAATGTAATCATTACACCATCTGTGGATAAAGACATAGTTGTCTAAACAAAGAGAGATGTATGTCCAAATGTTTTATATGTTAAAAGCTAGGGGCAATAAAGTTAATACTGTGCAGTTACATCAGTTCCTGAATTTTGTGCAAAAAACATGCCTTTGGTTCCCAGAGCAAGGAACAGTTTATGAGGAGATCTGGGACAAAGTTGGATAACAGATGAGGAAATGATATACAATGAAGTCCTAACAAGATTCTCATTTTTGTCTTTTCCCTGTGGAATTTAATTAAGGAGTGCTTGAGACAAAATCCTCCAGAAGAACCTGGAGCAGGCTTAGTAACTCGACTAAGCAACACCCTGGAGGGTTATACCTCCCTCCTACCTAAAACATCAGAGTCTGTACTAAAAGACAAGGATAGGAAGGTAAGAACCTGGTAATGAAAACAACAGTCTTTTGAAGTTAGACTTAACATTGCAGATTCTGAGGCAGCTGCGGGGGTGAGGAGAGAATAGAGCTGCTGCCCTTTGGTCTAGGGCTGCTACTCCACTGCAGACTGCTGCTTCCCAGTCAAAACCTACTTACATATCAAATGGTGCTAGGACAGAAAGAACAGCTCCCACCTTAACACCTCTCCAAAGAGCTTTTTTACATTGCAGGGCAGATAGAGGAGAGGACACTTTGGGATTAAATTATGCCGGGTTATAGAGACTCCCAATCCTAACAATCTAAGACAAAATCAGTGTCAACATAAACCGATATCCACTAAAACTCTAAGAATTAAAAATGGCTTGTATACGATTTAGTCCTGTGACACCGTATATGATTGCAGTATTAGAGATGGCTATTCAATCTGTGTTTAACCCTAGTGATTGGCAAGCGTTAGGCAAACCATGCTTGTCAAAAGGAGATTAACTTTTGTGGAGGTCTAATTATTCTAAGAAAGCCCAAAAACTGACAAATAAAAATCAGCAACATAAAATATCCATCACATTTAAAATGTTGACTGGAACAAGGGAGCAGGCCAATACTGGCCCCATGTAGTTCTTCTGATCTTTTGGGGCAAATTCTGAATAACACATGTGGCTTTTTTAGACAGCTACTGCTTTGCATTATCAGGCAGCTAGCATATTCACATGTAAGTGCTTTCATTGTCATCCATTTTCTCTCTGACATTTTTCTAGGAGCTTCTTCACCAGGTCTCCAAGTTTCCTAGAGAATGAGTGTGCTGAAGGTTTCACTATTGGTTTAGATCCTTTTGGTTTTTCCATATTCTTTGCACAACACTTTTGCCTTAGCATAAAATTTGTCTGCTTCTTGGAGAGACCGGATTGCTCTACCACATTTATCACTTACAAGGTCTGGCCATGATAACAATAAGCAGTAGCTGTGTAGAAACACATTTTCAAGGGAAGGTATTTTCTCTGTTCAGCAGAATATACAGACTCCAAACTGGATAAAGTATGAGCAGTTTTCTACTAGAAACTGGCTGCTTCGTATGCTAGTGCAGCCATTAGTCCATGAGTATGTTTCAATTCAATTACTCCACTGTTACTTCCTGAGCTTCAGCCTGACACTGGATAATGTAAGTATCTAGAGCCCTGCCTCTAAATCTCTTCCCTTTTATGCAGGTGTAATGAGGTCTGGGATATGACTTTCCTGTAATCTTGGCAACTGTGGAGTCTGAGGTCTTGAGCTCCAGGATGGCCTGGTAGGATAGCGAGACCTTGTCTAGAAAAGAGAGCCAGGCATGCTGGCACATGCCTATAGTCCCAGCTGGAAGACTGAGGCAGGAGGATCACAACATGGTAAGACCTGATCTCCCAGAAGTGATCTTCCCTTGGCAAAAACACTCCTTGCAGTTCTAACCGATCATGTATTATTTCTAAACCATGATCACTAAAGAACATCCTAATTCCTACTGCCTTTATTGACATACAGAAATGTTAACAATAAATTTGATTTTTCACAAAGTTGGATAAAAACCATGGGGACAACAGTCTAATTTTTCTTAAAAAACTGTCATCTATCTATAATAATGACACATCTTATGCCATGACTTGATTTGCTTGAAAAAATAAACTACATTCATCAATTATTTATAAAGAACCATACTTTAATAAGTAAATCCAATGGGCATCTGTTACTATGCCCCATAGTGGTCACTGAACTTTTTGTAAAAAGAATGGAAAATAAATCAGGGAAGACTGACTTGACTGGAAGGGAAAGTTTTCTGATCTCTTTTTTTCTCTAATTTGCCAGAGGCTGTGTGCACTTGCCAGAGATAGAGCTTTGTCAGTGCACAATCCCTTCTCCTCCATTTCCTCCTTCCCTTGGGATTTTGGTCACATATGCACATGTTCCTACTGTGTTTTTTAAGCCACCAAGTCCAGGACTTAAACCATGTAGTCTGCCACTTGGGATCCAACCATTTTAAACACCGTGCCATTAGCTTGCCCCCCCCCCATCTCTTTTAATTAAGCAATCTCACTTTAACACTTACTACCCTTCCAGGCAATGTGGGCTGTGCAGGGATAAATTATACACAGGTCCTACCTAAAGATAATTTTAGGCAATGAACAGCTACACCAGTAACTACCCAACATATTAAAAACTTATTATATAGAAGCTGACAACCAAATGGGAATATCAGATCAGTGTAAACAGTCCCAGAGGACCTCTCCAGAGCCCACATAAAAAGCAGACCAGCCTTTAGACTTGGCTGGAGACTACACCTCAGATTCCTACCCAAGCTTTCAGCAAGGCCCACAGACCTAAGGGATTTGTGTTGAATGGCCAGTCTATAAAGATGCCTTTGCTTCTGCATGTAAGAGAGACAGATGACTTTCTGTGTAGGTATGTTTTAACATGTATGATAAATTATCAAAAGATTGAAGTGCCAAGCAAGAGGTACTTATACTGCACATAAATATATATCTCCAACATCAGAATATATAAAGTAATTCATACAAATCAACTAGAAAAAGACAAATAACCAACAGAAAAAAGAACATGCAAAGGATATAAAAAGGAAACTGGAATGTCCCATAAATAAATGTGCAATTTCTAATATTCAAATTAATATAAATTAAAGAAAGAGATAGTATTGCAAACTGATGCTGTTGGCAGAAGTTAGAGTCTAACAGTTCCAAGTGTTGATGTGGATGGGAAGTGACTGGAGCACTCAGAATGTAATACGGTGCAATCGCTTGGAAGAGCAACTGACACCATCTGAATGTTAGATGCACATCTCTGTGGCCAAGCAACTCTATTCTTAGGCACAGTACTTAGAGATGCGATTGCATATGTTTACAAGGGGAAGAATCTACACAAAAGTTATATATTGCATTATTCCTACTGGTGACAAGGAGATAAGGATGGTCTCTAAACATAGGAATTTTGTGCCCACAAGCCAACTTTGGATGTAAATATTCATCAGCAAGAGAATCACAATGTAAAGGAATGAAGAGCTATCCGTAACACCATAAATGAATCTAAGAAGAGCCAGCAGGTGGTGTGGGGTTAGGGCACTGAATCCCACATGACTAACCGCATGGTTTGGGTCCCAGACACAGTGGCTTGAAAATTATCTCTGGTGCATATGTGTATATGCCCCAAATCCTGAGAGGACAATGGAGAAAAAGGGACTGTGGCATCGCCAACCCCTTGGGTGGTGATTTCTCACTTTCCCTCTCTCTTCCTGTCTCTGGCTCTCTCTGGTGAGTGCACATGCTCTATGGCAAAACAAAAACAAAACAACAAAATGTTAAGCAAAAAAGTGAGCTATGGAAGGTAGCTATGCTCACCACAAAAAAAAAAAAAAGAAAAGTAGGAACCAGCAGTTAGCGTAATGGCTATGTCGCTGGACTCCCACGTAGTCGACCGCGGTTCGCATCCCAGACCCGGTGGCTTAAAACCCATGCCGGGCGCGTGTGCGTGCGTGCCCAAGATCCTGAGAGGAGAATGAAGGAGAAGGGATTGCGGTGTGGCCATCCCTTCTGGGGGGTGATTTCTCGCTTTCTGTCTCTCTGTCTGTCTCTGTCCGTCTGGCGAGTGCACGCACCCTATAGTGAAAAACCTCTCAAAAGAAAAAAAAAAAAAAGAGTGAGCTACAGAAAGATGAATGTGTTAAATATGATTCTACTTATAAAAAGTTTTGAAACATACAAAATAATATCTTTTATTGCCTATAACTGAGGCAACACAAAAGGGCTAATGAGGAGAATGAAAATTATTACAAGTTTGGAAGAAACAAAAAACAATGGAGGCAACCAAAGCTCCAGCGTGACCTGAATGACAGTCAAGGTCGGCCTGGAGGCACAGGAGTCTTCTCCACAAAGTGCCTTTACCTCCCTCAGTCACACTTTGACTCGCTCTTCCCTTCATTTCATGATTAGTCAAGGGCCTAAAGTAGCCTCGACTTTACACAGTGTACTGTCTCTCCCTGCAAATCAAGAGGCATCTTTACACAGTAACTTTTTTTTTTTTTGGAGAGATTTTCACTGTAGGGCGTGTGTGCTCGCCAGACAGACAGAGAGAGACATAGAGACAGAAAGCGAGAAATCACCCCCCAGGGGGGATGGT
>NW_006159427.1:6230706-6274972 GCF_000334495.1 Tupaia belangeri chinensis
CAGTAACTTTATATGTAATTCCTTTTTTAGAGTTTTGGGACACTTATTCTCGAAATGTTGTTGAATACGGTGACCAGGTCTCCAAGCCAGCCACGAAAGTGTGTTTAGATCTAGCATGTGGCATTCCACCCCTATTTCTTTCCACAGAATTTGTATTTCCATGCACCTTTTTAGATAATCAAAAGAAGTGTGGCCATGTCCCTACACATTCCAGCAACAACACGTGCCACCGTGTTCCTGGGAAACTAGCCACTTGCCTTTCCTGTCTGATCATTCCTAAGCAATCAGTCACTGTCATGGCGACTCCCATCAGAAACATACTGTATATCTCCTATACTGGGTGCAGTGGAAAATGGCACTCAAACAGCTGACGCTGGAATCACTACAACTCAAGTGTATAGTTTTAAAATAACTGAAATAAAGTCAAATAAAACAAGGACGGTCCCAAAAGCATTGTAGAGGGTAAGAACTGTGGCGCTTCAAATCTTTGTACTCTAACTGAAAGCAAATGTTGGCGATGCGTTGCTACCAGCGATGCCACACTCTTCCGTGGTGAATGTCCTTCAAGAACAAATCTGAAATGTCAAGCCCACACTGCCTAACACCTTCCTGGCAATAGGACACAAACTGCCATTTGCTCAGAAATCAAAGGCAAAAACGGCACAATCCAGAGATTGGAGTGATAGAGGGAGATGACGCAGGGCACTGGAGCTGTAAACATACATGTCACTAAGTCAACTGCTCCCCCACCCCCCGCCAAACACGTAAATGTAAAACCACGTAGCAGAGAGAGCAGTTTGGCAATAGCCACAAGAGGGGAGATGCACCTGTCAGTGCCCAGCAGCACCCAGGCATGTGTCATTTCATGATGGGAATGTGTGCTGAGAAACACACCACTATGCAATTCTGTCAGTGCAAACATCCTAGACTGCACTTACACAAACCTAGATGGGACAGCCACCAGACCCAGGCTGTGGCATGGCTCACTGCTCCTAGGCTGTGTGCCTGCCCCACACATTACTACACCTACTACTGAAGCAACCGTACACAATGCCAAGTGTGCATTTAAACATACCTTGACACAGGTATAAATCATAGTATAAAACTGTTGCTTAAAGGACTAGAAGTTGCTCTGGGTGAGTCAGTGCACGAGTGGGAAATGAACATGAAGCCCACGTCAGTGCACACTCGGTAGGTTTATAAACACTGTACACTTAGGCTGCACTCAATTTATAAAAACGCAGTTTTATTTCTTCAATAATAAGGTAACCTCCACTTACTGTGACTTTCTTACTTTATAAACTTTTTCATTTTTTAACTTTGTGACCTTTTAATAACAGCATAAAATACAAACACACTGAACAGCTGTACAAAAATGCTTGCTTTCTTTATAAGCTTTTTTTCTAATTAATAACTCTTTTCCAACTTTTTAAAGCTTTTTATTAAAAATCAAGACACAAACGCAATTAGCCCAGGCCTACTCAGGGTCAGGATCTTCAATATCTTCTATCTCCTCATATAGTCCACTAGAAAGGCCATCATGAGTAAAACCACACAAGATTAAATGAAGCACAAGAGACAATGATGCAAACGATCCGGTCACGTGAGAAACACAAGCTGCTTGAGGCTACTGTGCACATGGAGGCCACACTGTTTTCACAGTAAACTTTCTAAGTATTAGGAGTCCACTCTAAAATAACAAGGCGTGTATAGTAAACAGGTAAAGCAGTAACCTAGGCATGTCTTACCATCATCAAGTGTTCTACATTGGGCCTAATTATACGTGCTATACTTTTATCCAACTGGCAGCACCAGGAGCTCGTACAAACGCTACTTGTTTGCACCAACATCACCACAAACATGTGCAACACGCACTGTGCTACGGGGTGAAGACAGCTACGACACCAGTAGGTAATAGGGCTTTTTCATCTCCATTGTAATATTACGGGACCACTGTTGTACATGTGGTCTGTTTGCCAAAACATCCTCATGTGGCATAGGACTGTACTATCTATCTAAAGAATGTATTTCCCTACTGGAGTCCTACTCTTTGGTATTAGAGAATAACAGAAATCGCCTTGATGAGGGAAATGAGACAGTTGCGAATTTCCTGACTCCACACATTCTAATGAATGAACTCCTCTTAAATCTGATATTTTTTGGTAAGAATTCCCACATTTGCTCATGCAGAACACAAAGCTTCCTATTTTTAATTTTTTAATAAATACAAACACAGCGGGTGTTCTGAAGCTAAGTGTGTCTGAATAACCATCTACAGCATCTCACAATAACTTCTAAAAGGTACTAGTCCTGAAAATAAGGGCAGGCCATGCAACAGGACACAGCCCCCAACCTGGCTCCTATTCACTCATCCCTTCTCCCTAGCCAGTCTCTGAACAGGGTTACATATGGCCACTGTTTTGAGAGTATAAATTACAAAGGCAACAATTTACTCAGAGTCTTAGGAATTCCTATTTTCAGCAGACTTTACATGTTTCTGTGCCTGAAAAAATGTAAACTATAACGTAAGAAATAACTTTGTCTGGCTTCTCCAACGGAGCTGGCTGGACAATTACCTTTGATTGGCCAAGGAGTGTTACCAGCTGCTGATACCCAATTCTCCACGCTGGCAGGCCAGGTGGCCATGGATCATTCGCAATGTCTGGCTGTCTTTTTCTTTTTCCTCCTACCCCAAGGCAAATGGTATTTCAGAGGCAAGTAACATAAGCGCCCCAGTGGGTTTACTCTCTGAACTTAACACCACCTCTCCCCTCCCAAAAACAGTTCGATTTGTTTCTAAAGGGTCCTATACTGACAAGTATCTTACAAGACAGTCGTTCAGCCTTGATCTGATTCACTATTACATAAATATCCCCTTTCTCCAGTATGCAGCTTTTCACTGCTTCTAGATGAAAAGAGGAAGAACTTAAAGTACCTGAACAGAAGAGAGTTTATAAAACTACTGCTTAATAACTTAAAAAAAAAAAAAGCCTGACTATACCAATTATCCTAGAAATAAGTACTTTCCAAGGAAAGCTCATGGTGGTGATTATTAAGAACATTTGAGTTATTAAAAAATTGAGTATTACCTTTAAACTATTTTTCCATCTTCTAAAGTTTCAGTTTGGAGACGTAACATTTCAGAAGTATATCCTTGTTCACAGGTTATTCTATAAGCACCTTCTCAATGCTTGTTTATACTCAAAACTAGGAAGATTTTCACTTTTACAATGCTACCCAAATTCATAAGCATGTAAAATTTGCAAATGAATATTAGTATAGTCAAATAACTTTCAAGTTATCCCTTACATTTGATTCTATTAGTTAACTAATATGCTCACTACTTAAAATTGAAGAATAATAACTTTTGTAATAAAAAATATCAGTTCTTCTTCTTAAACATGTCTTGAAACTTTGTTTCTAATGAAACTCATGAAGGTGTGAGACTAAAAAAAATGCTTGACAATCACAGCCAGGGATTCAGCTCACTAGAAAACTGACATTTCATTATAAGGTCTTTAAGACTTCCTCTTCCAATGACTCACCAATACCAGCAAGGGCCTCGATAAAGTAACAGTACATTATAACTGAGAGAGCTATAAGACACAGACTCTAAGAAAGAATTCTTAAGGAAACTCAAAAACAATGGGTTGGAAACTAAAACACTTGATACTGACAGCCACAGCAAGCATTAGACCCAGCCGAAATTAACAGGAACACATGCTAAAAGCCTACTTACCTCCATTCCCATTACCCAATACATCACGTCTAGCTTTCAACAAAAAGTTACAAGGCAGAATAAAAGGCAAGAAAATCACAGTCCAAAGACACAAAGCAAACACCACAACCAGACTCAGACATGACATAAATTCAAATGTATGATAGGGAACTAAAAATACAAGCATACCTCATTAAATTTTCTCTGTTTTAGTATACTTTGGAGATACCAAATGTTCACAAATTAAAGCTCTGTGGTAAGATTATCAGCACCATTTTTCCAACAGCATGTGCCCACTTTGTTCTGTATAACATTTTGGTAATTCTTACAATATTTCAAACTTTTCATAATTATTATATCTGTTACGGTGATTTGTGATCACTGGTCTTTGATGTTACTCTTGTAGTTGTTTTGGGGGTGCTATGAACCATAGCCATGCAAGACAATGAACTTGATAGAAAACAAAACAGCCCTACTGATGAAAATGGGAATGTTTTAGTGATCTTGACAGAACATCAAACCAGCCACAACATTCCATTACATGGAAGCCTACTCTAGAACTAAGCTCTCTCTGTAATTCTATACAGGATAGAAGAGATGAGAAAGCTGCACAGGGTAAGTCTAAAGCTAGCAGAGATTGGTTCATGAAGTTTAAAGAAAGAAGTTATCTCCATAACATAAAAGTAGAAGATGAAGCAGTAAGTCCTAATATAGAAGTTATAACAAGTTATCCAAAAGACTTATCTAAGATTATATCAAAGTCAACTACAGATTGTCAGTACAGATGAAACAGCCTTCTACTGGAAGATTCCATTTACAACTCTCACAGCTTCAGAGGAAAAGTCAATGCCCGGCCTCAAAGAGCTGGCTCTCTTGTTGGTGGCTAATATAGCTGGTAACTTGAATTTAAAGCCAATGCTAATTTATGATTCCAAATATTCCAGGACCCTTAAGAATTATGCTAAATCTAATCTGCTTGTGTTCTATATAAGAAACAACAAAGCCTGGATGTCAACACATCTGTTTACAGACTCGTTTACTGAATATTTTAATATTCCACTGTTAAGACTGCTCAGAAAAAAAAAATTGTAATCTTCAAAATTACTACTCATTGCTTCTGGCTGCCCAAGAGCACTGATGGAGAGGTACAAGGTGATTAGTATTGATGCCATGCCTGTTAATGCATCTATACTGTAGCCTGTTAATCAAGAACCTCTTAAGTCTTAAACATTTTATTATTTTTAAAATATAATTTATCTTGACTTGAATGTCAGGTATTGAAAGAATGTGCTGAAGGGGACCAGCAGGTGGCATGATGGTTAAGGCGCTGGACACTCCCACATGGCCAACCATGGTTCAAATCCTGGACCTGGTGGCTTGCTTTCTCACTTTCCCTCTTTCTCTCTGTGTCTCTCTCTGGTCAAGTTTAAAAATGAATGAATAAATAAAATTAAATAAAATTTTTTAAAAAAAGAAAGAATATGTTGAAAAAACATTGTGCACTAGAGACATACCAATATGTAATTAAGTTAAAACTTTTAAATAAACAAATAATCATTAAAAACATTCATGATTGGGGACCAGCAGATGGCATAATGGTTACATTGCTAGACTTCCACATAGTTGACCACAGTTTGAATCCTGGACCCAGTGACTTAAAATTCACGTGAGACACCTAGGCATGTGTGACCAAGATCCTGAGAGAACAAAGGAGAAAGGATTACGGCCCAGCCATCCTCCCAGTGGGTGATTTCTCGCTTTCTGTCTCTCTGTTTCTCCGGTAAGCACACGCACCCTAGAGCAAAAATATCTCTTAAAAAAATATTCATGGGAAGAAGTCAAATATTAACATTAACAGGAGTTTGGAGAATTGGATTCTAACTCTCATAGATGACTTTGAGAGGTACAAGACTTCACTGGTGGAAGTAACTAAATGTAGTACAAAGAGAACTAAATTGAAAAGTGGAGCTTGAAGAAGTGACTGAATTGCTATAATCTCATGCTCAAGCTTTAAACGATGAAGAACTGCTTCTTATGAAGATTGTATTTTCTTGGGATAGAACATTCCTGGGAACCAGCAGTTAGCGTAATGGCTATGTCACTGGACTCCCACATAGTCGACCGCGGTTCGCGTCCCGGACCCGGTGGCTTAGAACTCACGCCAGGTGCGTGTGCGTGCGTGCCCAAGATCCCGAGAGGAGAATGGAGGAGAAGGGATTGCGGCGTGACCATCCCCTCTGGGGGTGATTTCTCACTTTCTGTCTCTCTGTCTCTCTCTGTCTGGCGAGCGTACGTGCCCTATAGTGAAAAAAACCTCTCCAAAAAAAAAAAAAATTCCTGGTGAAGAGGCTATGAACTCTGTTCTAACATCAACTGTCAGAAAGACAATCCATTTTCCATTGAATTCTTTTGTTCCCTGCCAAGGACCAGTGCATTTTGTTTGACAAGGTATATGTCTAGGTTCTATTTTCCAGTGGTTTTTAAATTTTTTTTTATCAATATCATGCTGTCTTGGGACTAGCAGATGGTGAAATGGTTACCTCACTAGACTCCCATGTAGTCGACTACAGTTCGAGTTCCAGACCCAGCAGGTTAAAACTCACGATGTGTATGCACGCACACATGTGTGTGCATGCGTGTGTGTGTGTGTGTGTGTGTGTGTGCCCAAAATCCCAAGAGGAAAATGGAGAAGGAATTGTGGCATGGCCATCAACCCTGGGGATGACTTCTCACTTTCTGTGTGTCCAGTCTTTCCAGCAAGCACATGGACCCTAAAGCAAAAATCTCTAAAAAAAATAAAATAAAATAAATAAAAAATAAAAATGCTGTCTTGATTACCACAACTTTATAGTAAGTCTTGAAGTAGGGTAGTGTCAGTCCTCTGATTTTGTTCTTCTTTAGCATTACATTGGCTATTTTGGATCTTTTGCTTCACCGTATAAAATTTAAATCAATCTGTCATATCCATAAAATACCTGCTAGGATTTTGATTGGGATTATGTAGTCTACAGATCAACTTGGGAAGAATGAACATATTAACAATATTGTATGTCCCTATCCATGAACATGCAATTACTTCTCTATCAAGATCTTCCTTGATTTCTTTAATCACATTCATAATTCCCTTATTTAGATTCTGTTCATATTTTGTTAGATTTAAATCTACATTTTTCATTATTTTTAGTGTGATAGCATTGAAATATACTGTATTTTTTAATTTCCAAGTTCAGTTGTTCATTGCTGGTATATAGGAAAGCAATAAACTTTCATATATTAAGTTTATATCCTGCATTCTTGCTGTCATCATTTATTAGTACTGGAAATTTTTATTTATTGATTCTTTGGGGTTTTCTACATACAAATTTCCATCATCTATAAACAAACAATTTTTTTCTTCCTTCTCAATTCGTATACTTTTAATATCTTTCTTATCTTATAGCATTAATTAGGAATTCCTGTACAGTGTTGAATGGCAAGAGTAAGAGAGGTCATCCTTGTCTGTTTCTAACCTTAGGAGTAAAGACTCTTCTTACCATGAAGCATGATATGAGCTATAGATGTCTTATGTATGTTTCTTATCAGGTTGAAGAAGTTCTTTCCTCATTTTGCTTAGGGCGCTAAGGCTTCCTAATTTTCTTATTTTCTGAATCTACTATGATCTGTGATTCTTTTTTAGCCTATCATTGTGATGTCTTACATTAATTAAAGCTAGACACAGAATTTTTATCTTTCACTGTAAAAATCTCAAATCGGACAACTGATCAAAACATAAATGCAAACTTCTAGGAGATAAAGGAGAAAATCTAAGTGACCTTGGATTTGCCAATGAGATACATAGACTGATGTCTCCAAAACCACAATTCACAAAAGGAAAAAAAAAATCAATGTTACATTTCCTTAAAATTAGAAATTTCTGCTTGGTGAAAGACATCATTGAGAGAATAAAAACACAAACCAAAGTCAGAAAGTTTGCAAATACATATCTGATAAAGACTTGTCTCTAAAAAATACAAAGAATTATTAAAACTCAGCGATAAGTGACAAAACAGTTCCATTCAATAATGCATAAAAAGGGACTAGCAGATAGCATAATGGTTACGCTGACCGTGGTTCAAGTCCCAGACCCAGCAGCTCAAAACTCACACAAGGCACAAGTACATGTATGCCCAAAATCCTGAGAGGAGGATGGAGGAGAAGGGACTGTGGTGTGGTCATTCCCCCTGGTGGGGAGGATGATTTCTCACTCTCTTTCTCTCTCGAAAAGTACACATGCCCTGTAGCAAAAAATCTCTCTTTAAAAAAAAAGGGGGGAGGAGGAAGGTAAAATATCTAAATAGACACTTCAACAAAAAGGATATATAGAGGACAAAAATGCATACAAAAAGATGCTTAAGACCATGTTTTCAGGGCTGGCAGATGGTGTGGTGGTTAAGGATGCTGGACTCCCACATGGTCAACCAAGGTTCAAGTCCTGGACCTGGCGGCTTGCTTTCTCACTTTCTCCCCCCTCTCTCTCACTCTGTCCCTCTCCGGTCAAATTTTTTAAAAAGGAAATAAATAAATAAATTTTAAAAAGAAAAGAATTATTGAAAAAAAAGAAGACCATGTTGTAAGGAAATTCGAATTGACATAATAATGAAATACAACTATACATGTACTAGAATGGTTATAATCTGGGCCAGTGAGCTGTGGTTAATACAGTGTTCTGCAATCCTGAACCCACATCTGTAAATGCTAGGTGCACATGCCCTTGATCTGAGCTGGCTGAGGCAGGGAATGGATCACAGTAGGAAGACCCTGTTGGGAGTGTCTGTCTTTGTCTCTCTCTCTCATGGAAGAAATAAACTTTAAAAGAAAGAAGAAGAAAAAAAAAAAAAAAAAAGAAATAGCTAAAGTCCAAAAATTAGATCATAAGCAATGCTGATGAGGATGCAGAGCAAAAGAAACTCTCATTCACTGCTGGTGGGAATGCAAAATGGCATGGTTGCTTCCGAAGACAACTTGGCAGTTTTTTAGAAAGTTTAATCATAGGGCCAGCAGGCTGCATAATGGCTAAGGCACAGGACTCTCTCACATGGCCAATCATGGTTCAAGTCCTGGACCTGGTAGCTTGAAAATCACTCCAGGTGTATGTGCGTGCATGCCCAAAATCCCAGGAAAAGAATGGTGGGCCAGGGATTGCAGCATGGTTATCCCCTCAGGGGGTGATTTCTCACTTTCCCTCTCATTGCCTCTCTCTGGCAAGCAAATGTACCCAAGGGAGGGAAAAAATAAGTAAATCAAATCATTATCTTACCTTGATCCAGCAATCTTGCTCCTTGGTATTTACCCAAGTGCATTGAAAACTTACATGCAAAAATCCACACAAATGTTACATAAGTTTTATGTATAAATGCCCAACGCTGAAAGCAAAGATCACATCCTTCAATAAGTTAACGGAGAAAGAAACTGTGGCACATACACGTAATGAAAGTCTATTCAGTGATACAACGAAATGAGCAATCAAGCCCTAGGATGACTTTACAGAGCCTTAAATGCATATTGCTAAGTAAAAGAACCCAAAAGGAAAAGGCTACATAGTGTACGGTTCTAACCTACACAACATCCTGGAAAAGGCAAAACTAGTGAGACAATAAACTGTAGTTCCCGAGGTGGGGCCCGGGGAAAGCTGAGGCAGGGGAGATGGAGCTGTTCCCTGCCATACTGTACTGCTAGACACAGGACGTTCACAATCTTCCAAAACCTACAGATTGCTCAAAGCAAACAGCGAATCATAACAAGTCAGACTTCAGTTAATAATAATGCATCAGTATTGGTTCATTAATTGATAAATGTACCACAGTAATGCAAGAGGTTAATAAGAAAACCAGGGTGGAGGGTGGGGTGGTGACACGGGGACCGGCCCATCTGCTCAGTTTTTCTCTAAATATGAAACCTCTATAAAGGAGGAAAGTCTATTAATCAAAAGGGATCCAGTGGGAGGACAAGTGGAAAAAGAATCCAATTAAAAGATTTCTCCAAAGAATATATACAAATAGCGAATAAATACATGGAAAGATGGCAAATACTATTTAGTCATCTGGAAAATGCAAATCAAAATCACAGTGAGGTATTACTTCATTCCGGCTAGGATGGCTAGAATTAGAGTCAGCTAAGGGGCCAGCCCAAAGCAGAGTGGCTAAGGTGGCTGGATCCCACATGGTCCACTGCATGGCTGAGTCCTGGACCTGGTGGCTTAAAGAACATTCCAGGCGTGTGCACATGCATGACCGAACGCCTGAAAGAAGGAAGAGATGGAGGAAAAGGGACCACAGCATGACCACGCCACATGGAGGGGGTGCTCTTTCCCCTTCTCTGTCTCTCTCAGGTGGACATGAGCTCTCTCTGGCAAATTTTAAAAACAACAAAATGTCACATAAAAACGATGTTAATGAGGATGTAGAGAAGTGAGAATCCTCCTATGCTACTGGTGGGAATATAGAATGGTACAACCGCTTTGGAAAACAGCTTGTCAGGTCTTCAAAACATCAAAACAGAGAGTTACCATTTAATCTAGCAATTGCACACCTAAATATATCCTCAAGAGAACTGAAAATACATGGCTACACAGACACGGATGTTCTTACCAGCATTATTCTTAGCAGCTAATAGGTGGAAACAATGCAGATGCCCATCAATGGATGAAGAGAAACAAAATGTGGTATGTCTATACGATGCTACTCAGTTATAAAAAGGAAGGATTAATACCTGCTGTGACACAGATGGACCTGGAAAGCATTAAGCTAAATGATAGAAGCCAGTCACAAAAACCATGTATCATATGACTCCACTTCTAATGAGCTGTCCAGAATATGGGCAAATAGACAGAAAGTAGATTAGTAGCTTAAGACTTAGATGAAGAGGAGGATGCAGAGATTGGGGGATGACAGATAGGGATGCGAGTTTTCTGAGGTAATAAAAATTTCTAAAGATGACTGTAGGGATGGTTCTGTAACACTGTATGTTAATAGCCTCAGAACTATATACTTTAAGTGAGTTAATTATACAGTATGTGAACTGTATCTCAATAAATCTGTTACCAAAATATTACCATCTTAATAGCAACTCTATCTGGACGATTTCCAAAAGGAGTTGCCAGATTTCACAAATAAAAAAGCAAATATTTCATGGCTCATACTTTGTGCGTCTGAAATTCAAATTTAACTGGATGTCCTATATTTCACAAGGAAGCCCTACCCCCAAATCTATTACCTCCAACCTAGAACATAATGATCCTCAGTTTACGACCCATGCTTTATGCTAGGCAGCACTAATTGGCTATAAGCCCCCAATATCAAGCAAAACAAACAAAACTCAAATCACCTCTCATTTTCTCTGAGGAGATGAAGTATGTTCAAACTGGTACCTGTACCCTGGAACCTGTCCCAACTCCCAATGGCTTGGCGCAAACCCTAGCAGCTGGATCAAGATGGCGGGAGGGGCTTGAATACGGTCGTTAGCTTGTGTGTCCTCACACACATGGTGAGGACAGGCTGCATATCAGCTCTCCCCTCTCCCAGTGCTTTGCCATGGTCACCTTTGACCTGGACATCTCATGTGCCATCCAATCTCCACCGTATACTAAAGTGTATCGAAAAGAAAAATCTGGTATCTTCAACTCCTCTGCTTTTAACTTGCTAGTGCAATGGCCCCCACTGTCTACGATAAAGTCCACAGGTGTTATGTGGCTCACAAGGCCAAACATGTGTGTCTTCTGGTCCTTACTGCGCTGTGCTGCCTACACCCTTCCTACTTCACATACGAGCTGAAGGAATCTGCCAGCCCCCATCCTACCGGGACGATGCTCACTCTGACTCCAGGTATTCCCATGTATTATTCCTTCTGCTTGATGCCCTGTGTCCCTCCACCTCCAGCCAGGGTTGAGTCAGGCACTTGGTGTCTTATAAAAAGCTCTAACCATGACCTAGGACAGAATGTTGAAATTGCCTGTCCCCTCATCTATAAGCCCTCTGAGAGAATGGGAATGCCCAAAAGAGGGACTGTGCAGGACATGTGCGCCTGGTGCTTCTGGAGTAACTGGCATTAGTAACAACTACTCAGTTGATTTAAAAAGTTAAACCTGTAACAATATTTAAAGGGTCCAGCTGAGTACTTATCATTACCCTTTTAAGGCTGAAATCATATAAATAACGCATCACAATTCTTTTGTGGAGGAAAAATTTTTTTGTGGGACCAGCAGTTAGCATAATGGCTATGTCGCTGGACTCCCATGTAGTCAACCACGGTTCGAGTCCCGGACCCAGTGGCTTAAAATCAAGCCGGGTGCATGTGCGTGCATGCCCAAGATCCCAAGAGAAGGGACTGCAGCATGACCATACCCCCCGGGGAGTGATTTCTATGTCTCTCTCTGTCTTTCTGGAGAGCACACGTACCCTATAGCAAAAACCTCTCCAAAAAAAAAAAAAATTAATGTCAATTTGTGTTTGTTGTGTTTGTTGTAATACTTCAAAATCCCCAAATGGATAAAATCCATTTTTTCCTCCACCTCCATACACAGATACAGGACTACTGGGTCGTCGGGAAAATCATGATGCATTTCTGTTCATCATGACTTTCCCGACAAACTAACATTTAAGAGTAGAGGAAAGCATGCACGTCTATTTTTAAAGGTACTGGCAATTTGATATCCTTTTCCTAGAAATCCAACACGATTGTGAGTTAAGAACAAAAATTCCTTTAGGAAATGGAACTGCAATTTAAAGAAATGTAATATTTAAGCAAGTCTTTAGGCCGTATCTTGTTCAAACATAAATTAAAGCAGATCACAAAAATGTACTCAACCAAACTAAATAAAAAGAAATTTAAAGTAAGAAGATCTCAAGAGAAAGAAACACAAGAGCAAGGATAAATCTAGAAATGAGGCAGAGTCACAAAATTTAAGTTTCCTGACCCTGTGCATATGCCCATCCACTGCCCAGTGCTCTTGCATATCCACTGCAGTATGGGTGCCAATGCCCGTGTCTCGCCATCCTCCATAGATATTTTCATCCCATGTGCACATTTACCAGGACTCATCAATACCTTCTTCCTTCTGCTACTTCTAAAAATGTATATATAAATATTAACTAATATTCATAAATATATATAATTTTATTTAAGTTTTTGGTATGGGGTCTATGTGCTCACCACAAAGACAGAGAGAGAGAGAGAGACAGAGAGAGAGAGAGAGAGATCACCCTGTAAGGAAAATGGCCACACCACAATCTCATCTCCTCTCGAGATTTTGGGCATGCACGCACATGTACCTGGCGTTGATTATCAGGCTGTTGGGTCCAGGACTCAAACCAGGAAGAGAGCCATGTGGGAGTCCTGAGCCTTAACCTCCACATCACCTGCTGGCCCTAGAAATTCTTCTTTTAGAAAAAACTTCTCAGTTTATGTCTTACAGGCTCATGTTTCCTTTCTAGTGACATGTTCACACCCTATGGGACTGTCATCAGAGGGGGGCGCAATATCCCAAGGTGGCAAAGTGACCTATCATACAGACCGTGATGCCAAAAGGGCTCTTCTTAAGTATATTTTACACTAGACCAAGTCTATGTATTTAAAAGTTAAAGCGGTATGGTGATTTACAACTGGGAAAAATGTAATTGCCAAGGTATCTTTATTCTCCGAATGATTTTAGGGAGTTTGATTGCCCTTTTAAATACATAGACTTGATCTAATGTAAAATATAAATAATAAGAGGAACTTATTATATTTCTTTTTTTATTACATCTTTTTTTTTTTTTACACAAAATGATGAACAAAATCAAATTTGGTGTTTGCCCAGCTCTAAAGCACATACAGCTTAAACTGCAGGCAAAAGAGCACAAAAACCAAAGCACATTTTGATTCACTCTAAAACAAATCTTTTCAAGCAAATTCCTTTTGCTCCACCAAGATTTACGTCCAAGAGTTGAAGGCTTCTCTCCTCCAGCCCTCACCAAAAGCCCTTGGACTGCAGCTAAGCAGTCTGCTCCAGCTGCTTTAAGCTACAATCCCAGGAGCCCGCCTCCTGGAGGCAGTTCAGACTTTGTGTATTTGAACACTAATAGGTTGGGTCACTCAAAGGACAGACCTGAAGTCTGCATCTGATAAAAGCTGGGGGAGGAGGAAACTATTAAGAAATTGAGAAAATTTCTGAAAAACATTTCATGGTACACGTGTGACTGTGCTATCTAAACACTAGCAATGCCAATGTATTGGCTTCACTGTTTTATGACACCAGACATGAATACCCTCCAGCACCCTTCCTAAGCACCTACTACTCACCGATACTTCAAAAAGCAGCCTGTGCTTTAAACACAATAGCTAGTGTAACTAAAAACTTATTTTATACATTAGTTGCTTTTTTTTCTAAATAGAAATAACAACCATCTCTGTAGTTGTTTTTGGTCCTTCACATATTAAGACAATTAACTTTTCCCCCATGCTTAATAATGCCCACTTAAATTTCCCTAACCTACGGAACTTACAAAGAACTTACACCTTCCCTATTTTATTTGAAATTCACAAACAACCTTGTCAACAGGAGTTACAACTTCCATTTTTATAGGTGAGGAAACCAACGCCGTAGCCATGTTATGAATATATACAAGCAAGTATACACCCATTGTTTGGTCCATGTCTATTACATGATGGAGTGATGATACCACTTCAAAGGCATTTCATTTCGCATTTCAAAAAATCAAATTGGGCTAGTCGGTGGTGGGGTGGTGAGGGCAGCTGGATCCCACACAGCCAATCATGCAGTTAGAGTCCTGGACTTGGCAGGTTGAAAAACAAGCCACGTACATGTGTGTGCCTGCCCAAAACCTTGAAAAAGAAAACAGAGGAGAAGGGATTGTGACTGAGGGTACTTTCCTGCTTTCCTTCTCTGTCGCTTTCTGGAGGGCAAGAGCACCCTTAGCAAATAATTTTTTTAAAAAATCAATTTAAATACATCCATAGCTAGTCAGCTTCTGTATATTTAACACAGAAATATTTTTATGATTACCTCATCAAGTCATAAATATCATCAACTATAATCCCAACACCATTCCTAACAAACCCCAAGGAGGCAACCAAACTCCCTAAAATCATTCAGGGGACAAAGACACTTTGGTAGTTACACCATTATAAAAAAATAAAAACAAGAACAAAATATTCTAGTCTTTTAATGTACTGCTAGGGAAACAGTACATATCTTTCTTTTTGTTTTTTTCTTTTTTTGGAGAGGTTTTTGCTATAGGGCACGTGGGCTCATCAGAAAGACAAAGAGAGACAGAGAGACAGAAAGCGAGAAATCACCCCCCAAGGGGGATGGCCATGCCACAATCCCTTCTCCTCCATTCTCCTCTCGGGATCTTGGGCACGCACGCGCACACACCCAGCGTGAGTTTAAGCCACCAGGTCCAGGACTCAAACCATGGTCGACTAACATAGGAGTCAAGCTACATAGCCATTACACCAAATGCTGATCCTGGAAATGGTACACATCGACACGTTTACTTCTTCAAAATCATCACTACATGAGGCACACAAATTTCAGTAAATTTGACAAGAAAACAGTACATAGAACAAGAATTCTGTTTTGTGAAGCAATGCAACTCAGAAATTGCTAATTTCCAATACCATCCCTCAATTAAAAGCCTCCTATCAAGACAGACACCCATAAATAAATACAGCTGGATCCAGTATGGGACTGGATATTACCGAGGCATAGATTTCCACCTCCTACCCAGACTCCAGTAAAGACGCTAAGTTTCTTTCAGCTTGAGTTAAAGAAGAGAAAAATGCAATTCATATTTCCAGAAGCAAGCGTGGCATATTTTCCAGTAAGTGTCTTGGTCTCATTTTACTATTTTAAGAGTTCTGATCTCTCCCAGCATTGCTGCACGGCAAGATGTGATTTCTGGTGGCTGATCATTTCCAGGGCATGATGCATTACTAAACTGTCTCCCAACACAGTTTTCATTCGTCTTTAGCCTGAGTGTGTTTATATACAAAATGCCAGCGCCGTGGGGTTGTGCCAATAAAAGAAACAGCTTACTAGGATTTCAGTTGACTTTGTTAAAGGAAATTATTTTAAATTAATGTGGCTACTGAACTGCTGCCATTCTTGACCTCAGAAAATAGATTCCTTCTCATTTTTGCTATGAAGATTTATTTATTTAAGTTACATTCTAGCTCATGAATGTGGACCATAAAGGAGTCTAAACCTTCCTGCTACTATTTCATACTCTTTTGCTAAACAAGGGCAACCACATGTTTGCTCCATTAGTGCCGGCGTCCAGATCACCACCATTAAGTGAAATCATCTATGTATTTTTGGTAGAACTTTAACAACTTCCATGCCCGTCAGCGAGATGGAACAAGGGTGTTTTGTTTGCAGAGAGCAACAACTTGGTCTCTGGTTTACTAGATGGTACTCCCAATATTTTTCCATATGTTTTTCGGCAAAGAGAATCTGACATCAGCATGGTTTACCTTTACCAGTGAATGCAGGCTTTTTTCACCAAACACATCCCAGAGGAAGGTCAGGTCTTCCTGGCTGTCCACATGTGGCTGCAGCTGGGCTGGCAGCGCAGCCAACAGCTCGTACAGACCTATAAAATGAAAATAAAACACACGGCGTCATCTTAGAGTGACCTCATTAATTTCGCTTAAGGTGTGCGTTAATGACGGCTGGAACACGTCGTCGTTTTTACTGGATTTGTATTCTGGGCCATCAAGCAAAACACTTCTCCAAAGAGCAATGGAACCTTTTTCATTTTTAAGTTCCAAAGAAGCATTTGCCTCCACAGACTAAGCTTTACCTTTCCCAGTTGTCAACATTCTACAGTCATCCAAGTTGACATAACCTGAGACAGAAAATGCGGACGGGTTTTCAGAAAGAAAGATGAAAATGCATACATTCTTTCCCTTAATCGTTATTACATCTCCTTCCATGCTAGCCAAAAAGTGAAATGAGTCATGAATAGGAAAAACTTCCTTCGAAGAGCAGAAAATTGATAGTGTGCGCCATTAGGAAGGGTTTGTCATTTTTCAATAGCTCCTAGTAATACATAGCTTCAAAAATATTAGCAGGATCTAACATCCAAACGAATGTCCTACAGAGTAGGACTAGGCAACCAGACGTGGCTTACTGATGCCGTCAACCATTAAAAGCAAACACCCACCCACCCACCCAAGGAGAGCTGAGTTTAAACAGGGGTATGTGCCATTGGTCTAATGCCCTGCGAGGAGCTGAAGTGACAGATGCAGGTTCCCCCAGGATGCCTCCCTAGGAGCTGCGAGGGGCAGACAGTAGCCATTCCACGGTAGCGCACTGTGTCGGCCGCCCACCCCGTCGGGCCGGCAGACTCCTGTCCAAGAATGTTGCAATGTGCTGACCCGAGACTCCTTAGGGAGCTAACCTGGCAGAAGGCCATATCGACTCACAGCACACGTTTCACTTTCCAGTGGGAGTATGTGAGGTAAAAAGGACAAAATCCCTTTTATTTCTGTCTGCTATCGACAAAAACACCAAGACCTCCTGAGACCCACAACACATGGGACTGCGGGTATTTGGGGTTTGAGTAAGTGCTGTTGTTCACCGCAGGGACAGCTTTACAAGGAATTTAACTAGCAGAGAAGAGTAAATTATGGGCTGCTGATTCACAGATCTATTATCTTCCTAAAGCATTATAACTGTCTGCTCATCAGGGATAATTCACAACCAAATATATTAGTATCACTCTGAAACTCAGATCAACAGCTTGAGAGATTTGATTAAATTCAAACGTTTGGACCTGTATTTGGCCCAAAAAAAAAGCTAAGATATTCCAAAAATAAATAAAGTTCCCATTATAGTCTTAATTATTTTTGAAGGCTTACATTGATTCTCCTAAAAAAAGTGGCATTCTGCCTAAACCAGCTCTTATTTATAATTTATGAGAGCTATTCTGAAGTTGTCTAAACCTATAATAATGCAGGTCTCATTTTATATGTAAGTAAAAAGTCATCAACAATTGCCATATCAGCACTGAAGTTCAGAGGTTCGGATGTGAAAAGAGGGTTGAATTTCATCTTCTTGTTACTGATGTCAGCGCTGTAAAAACAGTGCCTATCCTTGGCCATATGACTTAGAGTTTAATTAAGGGTACTAATCCAACTGTGATATAAGCTGCATGGTACAGCTGCAGGGAGGATGAAATGAGTCACTACATTAGAACAGTCCCGGTCGCCTGGTAAGTACTCAATGTTTTGTACTTACCTCAATAAGTTGTGGCCCTTGTTATTACTATTTATTACTGTTATTAATGTTATTACCGAAAAAGCAGACATCCGAATCGAACAGACCTAGATCAAACCCCAGGCTATACTGAGAGCATTTCACAACACTTATGGGAACTTTGTTCCCCTCTAGTGCTTACAATGGAGTGGCAGCCGTGAGGCCAGACGGTGGTGCAGCAGTAACTGACACTCAACTAGGGTGACCCGCTTGGGAAGGTTCCGGGTTCATATACAGAGCCTTCCTGAACATATTAGGTGCCCATGATTTGGGGTTGGCTGAAGGAGGTGGAACTGCAGTGTGAAGACTCAGTTTAGATGACTGTGTGTGTGTGTTTTAAAGAAAAAACTTTGGGACTAGCAAATGGTATAATGGTTACGTTGCTGGACTCTCACATAGTTGACCATGGTTCGAGTCTCGGACCCGGTGGCTTAAAACTCACACCAGGTGCATGTGCGTGTGTGCCCCAAATCCCTAGAGCAGAATGGAGAAGAAAGGACTGCAACGTGGCCCCCTCCCCCGGCGGGTGATTTCTTGCTTTCTGTCTCTTTGTCTCTCTGGCAAGTGTACACACCCTATAGCAAAAATCTCTCAAAAAAGAAAAAAAAAAAGAAAGAAAAAAATCTAAAAAAAATAAAAAAGGTTAACTTACACAAGTGGTAAAGTTTCACAGGAGTAAATACACACATACACAAATGCATATAAAAATGTTAAAATCTGAATAAGGTTAATGGATCTTATCAACATTAATTTTCTAGTCATGATACTGTATTATAGTTATGCAAGATGCTAACTTTGGACAAAAGTGGGTGATGGTACTAGGTTACTCTGTATTTTTTTTTCCTTTTAGGTTTTCGCTACAGGTTATGTGTACTCGCCAGAGAGAAACAGTGAGAGGGAAAGTGAGAGATTACCTCCCAGGAGGGATGGCCACACTCCAATACACTCTCCTCCATTCTCCTCCTGAGATTGTGGACACACATGCATCTACGGTCAGTGTAATTTTCAAGCCACCAGGTCCAGGACCTAGACTGTGTTTGGCCATGTGGGAGTCTAGCACTTTAACCACCATACCACCTGTTGGCCCTTCTCTGCATTATTTCTAACAATAACGGAAGAATCTGCAATTATCTCAAAAGAAAATGTTAATTTAAAAAAAAAATTGTGGGGCCAGTCCGTGGCACCGTACTGAAGGCAGCGAGATTCCACATGGCTTACAGCATGGTGCAAGCCCCAACCTGGTGGCTTGAAAAACAACCTAGGCATGTGTGTGTGCATGCCCAAAATCCCGAAAAGAGAGAAAGATGGAAGAGAAGGAACTGTGGCATAACCTCTCCATGGGGGTGCTTTCTCACTCCTCACTCCGTAACATCTCTCTAGCAAGCATATATACCTTCTAACAAATTTTAAAAATAAAATAAAATAAAATAAAGAAAGAAAGAAAGAAAGAAAGAAAAGAAAAGAAAAGAAAGGAAAGAAAGAAAAGAAAGAAAAAAGAAAGACATTGTGTTAGATAAGTCCTGTAAGGACGGAATAGAACAACGCACGTGACTTCAGGTAGCCCCAGAGAGTAGGCACTCGATAAAAAGGGACATTCTCCTTTACATTTTTCTTTAGAATTAAAATGCCACTTCAAATCTAATGGTTCAGCCTCAAAACAACAGCTCAGCTCTCCATTCCAACTAAATGCAATACCATACTCAGAAACAAAGCCTCTCTAGTCTTTTACCTATAGAAACTGTTCATTTACCCAAGTACCACCTATATTTTGTGAGAATAAGCCATATTAAGTTTAAATTAAACAAAAATATTTCTTCTGTTAGCAAAAGCTCACAAACTTGAGTTTTCTGAGCTTTATCGGCATTATGAAACACTAATTCATATGCCATCATAGTCTGACATTCTAGTGACAACAGCAGTTCCTTCTCTCACACTAACACATCTGGTGACCCTAACCGAAGCCTGGACAGAGAGAACAGTGCCAACTGGAAATAAGAATACAGTTAAAGAGCAACCTGGCTCGAGTTGCATACAGTCTCCATGAGAAGGGGTGGGGGAGTGAGAACCACCGCCCCCCTAGATGGGTGGCCACACCACAATCCCTTGTCCTCCAATTCTCCTCTAGGGATTTTGGGTACATGTGCACACACGTCAAGCATGTCTCTCAAGCTGCCAGGTAGGGGATTCAAACTGTATAGCAATCCATGTAGGATCTAGTCACCTTAACCACCATACCACCAGCTGGCCCTAGATTTCAAATTCTTTTGCTCTAAAATAAACTTTTCCTTTTTTTATGTTTTTGCCATAGGATGTGTGTTCTCGTTAGAAAGAGAGAGAGAGAAACAGAGAGAAAATGTGAGAAGTCACCCACACACACACACACACACGAGGAACAGCCATGCTGCAATTCCCTTTCCTCCATTCTCTCAGGATTTTGGGAATATGCCCAGTCTGATTTCCAAGCCTCCAGGTCTAGGACTTGAACCACAGTCAACCATATGGGAGTGAGCATCTTAAAGATTATGTCACCTGCTGGCCCCTACACTTGTACTGTAATTCCATTTTTCTGTGAACTTTTTGAAATTCCCTCATATATTCAGTTCCCAGAATTCCAACAGTGAAGGATGTGATGAAATCCAAATGTTTTTAGTACTGGAGATTCACAAGGAAAGTAATGAGAATTTAGATAACAAGGGATATCTTAAACCTCTTATCTAAATCTATTTGTCTCTGAGTAAGAACTGAGACAATGAAAGTTACCCAACACTCCGTATGCTTTCAAGCTCAAATATGCTGCATGCCAACAAATGGAGCTGTGAATGAAGTATTGGTCAAGGCTCTAAAGATCCTCAGGAGCTAGAGAGAGAAGGTAAGCACAAGACAGTCCTGTTAGAAAGTGCAGGAAAAGGTTAGGGTGTTGTAACAAAGCAAGGAAGTGGCCAGAGGAGGAAGGCAACATCAGAAACGTCTTTAGGAAATAGCACCTGAGGGACCAGTAGTTAGCATAATGCCTAAGTCACTGGACTCCCATGTAGTCATCCGCAGTTCCAGTTCCAGACCCAGTGGCTTAAACTCACATCAGGCCTATGTGTGTGCGTGTGTGCCCAAGATCCCAAGAAGAGAATGAAGAAGAAGGGATTGCGGCGTGGCCATCCCCCTGGGGGGTGATTTCTTGCTTTCTGTCTCTCTGTCTTTCTGGTGTATGGAAAAAAATTTTTCAAAAAAAAAAAAAAAAAAAAAAAAAAAAAAAAAAAAAAACACACCTGAGTTATGTCTTTGTTACAGGTTGAATGCAGCCCTCAAAAAGCATATGCTGGAAAATTAATTCTCAATCCAACAGTGTTAGAAGGTGGGGGCCTAATAAGGAGTGATTGGGCCATGAGGGCAGGGTGCCATCATGGATTATGCTGCTACTACAGGATGATGGAGAACGAAGGCCCTGGCTAGGCAACGGTCACTCAATCTTGGACTTCCCAGCCTCCAGAACTGTGAGCCAATAAGTTCTGACTCATGATAAATTACCCTGTCTGTGATACTCCGTTATAGCAGGAAAAAATAAAAAATAAAACACAGACTAACACAGTCTTTAAAGGTTACGTTCCTATTCTATTTTCCTAGAATTAACATTTACTGAAATTTAATGTAGAGTACTATGCTAGTCACTGGAGATACAATCAAGTTAAGATCCACTACTATCTCTGCCCTTCAGACATCTTACTGCCTTGATGCTCTCTCTCACACACAAATACATATAAATTTAAATATAAATACATAAATATGACTGAACATAAAGCAATCCTAACTATGAGGATCTCCTATCTATCCAGGATCCACAACTCATTTTCTTCCAAGTAAACATAAAGATATTTAGACTGCTAAATTCGATGGAATACATTTAATCAATTATTAACTTTTAATGATTTGTTTTTAATCATTCAAATACCTAATCAATGTTTAGAGATGTTGATAAAATGCTCGTGCCTGCTTACTATATTCTAATTACAATTTAGTGAAGAATACATATTTTACATTACCTATGAGGTAAAATAGATTAATTTAAATATTTTGGTTTGGCCCTATTTACACACCTCACGCATCTATGCTATTTAAACTCTTCCCCATACCTTCCTCATCACTAGTGCTACTTTTAGATTTAAAATAGATCATTTTTACTCCAAGAGAGGTTGTTTGAGATATAGTACTTGTCTGATGATGTGTGAGACGCTGTCACTGGGAATCGCTGCAAAGCTCACTGGCTCTGCATTGGTCCTGCAGCTGCCCAGTTTTCCTGCCTATGACAGAGTCACTCCGCTGCCCTTTAAGTATCTTTAATGTTTGCCAATAACCTTTCTCTCAAAGGAATAGTAACTAAATCTGACTTAAACTTCTTTGCCTTTTTTAAAAACAATTCTGCCAAGTGGCCTCTGAAACCATCCCCCAAAATTATGAATTTAGGTTCTCTGAGAATAAATGTGGTTTTTCCATTCAACACATTTTAGTGTTAAGTGAAATAACTGAGAATGTTCTCTATGAGAGATTTTGTGTGGACTAGGATATAAGGCAGAAGGGGGGGGGACTCACTTTGTATCTGACTGTATACAATACGAGATAGAAACATTTTAACAAACTTACTTCATAAAATGTTCCAGCATAGGAAAAAGCAGTATTTTTAAATTAATATATCTTGTATACCGAGAGAAAAGAAAACGAAATTTAGCAAAACTAAATTTAGTTTTAATTTGTCAAAAGTCAGTCAATATGTGAGTAAGAACTATAACAATTTAACGATGAGAGATTAATAAAGGTCAGAAATAGCTATACAGGAACTTGCAGGACTCAAGCTAGAATTCGAAGAAAAATAAAACTGGCAAGGGTATATTCTAGGATGGAGAACATCTAAAGTGGAAAGTCAGCAATAATATGCAAACCTATAAAGTGTACTAAAAATACTGAAGGAAACACTGGTGAATAATCAAACCCTAATTTCTGCCTCATACAATTCTATCAGTCATGGCCCAATCTGGAGCTAGATGCTATGGGTGATCTGAACAGGACACGTTTAACATGAATAATGAATACCTGAAACAGGGGATGGTCTATAAAGTGGTAACAAAAATTCTAAAGACTACCTAGGCTGAACAAGAGAGCCTAAAGAAGAAACTGGCTTGGAAGCGGGGCTCCTTCCCCAAGACTAGGATTTAGAGCTGGCTGGAGAAGGTGTGTGTGCAGTTCACCAGAAGGCTGGGCCCCCTGAGCCAGAGCTTCTCCACATCACTGGGCAGGCAGGAAACACCCAGGGTACAGGTGGACAAGCAAGCAGAAATTGATTCTCTAGGGACAGACCGAGCGAGACGGAGGCCAGCCAGAAATACTCTGGGAGTGCGTAGTACCGTGGTGGGGGGGCTGGCAAGCAAGACGCTCCCATCCAGTGTTCAGCCAGGCCGAGGCGAGTAAGTCGACCTCTGAGATGCCTGCGAGGCCACAGAATCTGACCACGGGAGTGCTGCTAAAATTCAGAGGGGCAAGTGCCACGGGATGCTCCCCGAGTGTGCTGTTAACAAGCCCATGACAGGGGCAAGAAGTGAATGAGAAAACACCAGCTCAAGGAAGAGAAGAAGCCCCTCCTCCTGCAGTGTCCCTCCAGTGCCCTCTACCCAGGCCAGAAACAGAGGAGAAATACTCAGAGGCAGGAAGATGAAAACTAGCCCGGTCTCCTGCGTGGAGCTCTCAGAGTGCGGACATGCATGTACAACTCCTCTCTAGGGAGAGATGCGTTTCTGCTTTGGTACGGCTTTTTGTTGCCTTCCCAATCGCTTTAGTCAACTTCCATAACAAACCTAGTACACTCACACACAGGAGAGGTTGGCTGCAGATACCTCCTCCTTGGTTCTGTTTCTCTGGAAAACCCTAATGCTACTTCTTCCCATCAAAAGAACGCTCTCTCTCTCATCTTCAACTTCCTCACAAACACACGGCACTTAACAAATGAGAGAGATGGGGCACCTCTGGTGCAGTGAACTGTGCTGCTGCGGCAATGCTGGATCCGCTGGAAGAGCGCAAATCTGCTCCCGGCTGCCCTACATGCTGGGTGCGCACCTGTGATCCTGGCAGGGGTGGGAGGGGGATGCAGCACAAAATCCTCAAGGGTGCTGATCTCTTTTCCTATCTCTTTTTATCTTTTCTTTTTTAAAGTTTTTGCTATAGGAGCATGCACTCACCAGAGAGAAAGAGAGACAAACAGAGAGAGGGAAACTGAGAAGTCACTCCCCAAGGGGAGGGGCCATGCCTCAATCCCTTCTCCTCCATTCTCCTCCTGGGATTTTGGGCACACACCTGGTGTGATTTTCAAGCCATAAGGTCTGGGACTCAAAAAAAAGGAGAAAGAAATTCCAAGGTTTTTTTTAAGATAGATTTTTACTATAGGGTGCATGCACTCGCCAATGAGACAGAGAGAGACAGTGAGAAATCACCCCCTGAAGGGGTGGTTATGCTGCGATCCCTTCTCCTCCTGGACCTTGGGCATGCATGCACACATGCTTGGCGAGAGTTTTAATCATCCAGGTCCAGGACACAAACTACGGTCAGCCATGTGGGAGTCCAACAATGTAACCATTATGCCATATGCTGGTCCCAGAATTTCTAACATTCTAAAAAAGAACAAAGGGAACCAGCAGTTAGTGTAATGGCTATGTCGCTGGACTCCCATGTAGCCGACCGCGGTTCGCGTCCTGGACCCGGAGGCTTAAAACTCACGCCGGACGCGTGTGCGTGCGTGCTGAAGATCCCGAGAGGAGAATGGAGAAGGGATTGCGGCGTGGCCATCCCCCCTGGGGGTGATTTCTCGCTTTCTGTCTCTATCTGTCTGGCGAGCGCACGCGCCCTATAGTAAAAATCTCTCAAAAAAAAAAAAAAAAACAAAGACAGATGGTGGTTTTTCAACATCAAAAAGTAACAGTAATCCCAAAACATGGGAAGACAACACCAAGTACACAGTGGGCCAACAGGTTCGGGGCTAGGAAGGTGTTCATAATAACAGGAGCCAATTGCAGAGACACACACAGATGTTTCAAGATTTTTAAATTGGTACCAAAGCCTGCAACGTGAGTACTAAGTATGGTAACATATTCCCCCTCTCCAGAGGAATGGCATATGGCAAATTCTGGCTGTATGAAATCATGAAAAGTAACAAATTAATGAGAACCTTGCAGTATAATATAAATAGCTCACTGTGTGAGCCAGTTCATTAAGCCATCTCACACGTCGGCTGTGATTTAATTTAACCTCACTGACTTGTGTGATTGGCTTTAAAGGTGTTACGCTGGCTTCCCTGCAGCCACGCTGTACTAAAGAACAAACAGATCTTCCACTTTTCCTCAAAGATAGAAACTATTAGGATGTCGGGAGAGCCTATGCAAAAATGTGTCGTGACTGTCCAACAACCCAGTATAGGCTGTGAGGTCCCTGGTTTGTTTGGACTTCAATATGCTGTGGCGTCTTCCCTGTGCCCAGACCACACGGAAGGATACAGATGTCTGTATTTTTCCCTCGACAGCTTATATTCTGAGTATGTTCCTGAAGCTTTAAGAGCCCTGGGCAATGCAACTGACAGAGGGCCAATAGTAGTATTTTACAGCTTTAAGTATTTCAATGCTTTAGCAACTTCCAGTAAGCTGCCATGCAGGTTCTTCCTTGCATTATGTAGGCAAGAGTAGTATTACAGAGCTAAGGTCATACTTTCTCATAATCTTACTATCTTTCAGACATAGATGTATAAGTTTACAGGTTACATATGTATTGAGTCATCAGAAAAGTTACGATGTATTTTTCTGGGTGTTGTTGTTGCTGGGGTTTTTTGGTTTTCTGTTTTCTTTTTTGAGGGGGGAGAGGGAGAAGTTGAAAGAATTTTGCTACAGGGCACTTGCCAGAAAGAGAAAAACAGAAAGCAAAAAATCGCCCCCAACGGCGATGGCCACACGGCAATCCTTTCTCCTCCATTCTCCTCTCAGGATTCTTAAGCCACTGGGCCTGGGACTCTAACCGCAGTTAACTGTGTAAGAGCCCAGCACCTTAACCACTACGCCACCTGCTGGCCCCTCTATGTTTTCCTATGCAAAAATGCATCGTGACTTTCCCAACAACCTAATGCATGTAACAAGCAAAGTGATGTGATCAAGGATTGGAGAAGCCAGGCAATACTGACCAAACTGTCCAGTAAATGTAACCATGTTGAATAAACAACTCACTCAAAGTTATAAAACATTAATCTGAAGATGATGACAAACATTAGAGAGAGAGGAGAAAGGACTCCTCATGAGGAATGGACATACCACAATTCCTTCTCCTTCATCTCTCCCTCCTTTGGGGATTTGGGGCATGCATGCACACACACCCGTCATATTTCTCAAGCTGCAGGTCTGGGACTTGAACCATGAGGTCAGCCCTGTGGATCTGGCTGCCTTAACCACCAGGCCATGGAACCAACCTTTCCTCTTGAATTAATAACATTTAATTACCTTTTAAGATTGCACGAGCCGGGAACAGCAGATGGTATAATGGCTATGTCGCTGGACTTCCATGTAGTCGACCGCAGTTCAAGCCCTGGACCTGGTGGCTTAAACTCACGCCAGGTGCGTGTGTGTGCGTGGCCAAGATCCCGAGAGGAGAATGGAGGAGAAGGGATTGCGGAGTGGCCATCCCCCCTGGGGGGTAATTTCTCACTTTCTGTCTCTGTCTCTTTCTGGTGAGTGCACATGCCCTATAGCAAAAACCTCTCAAATAAACAAAAAAATTACACAAGCCACTGGAATATATCACAGGACTTTGAACTATGGGGAAAAGTTTCAACGCAGATGCCGTAATGATTATGTGACTGTATTCCCACATGGCCGATGGCAATTTGAGTCCTGGACCCAGCAGCTTAAAACTTACACCCAGAGCATGTGCGTGGGTGCCCCAATCTTGAGAGGAGAATGGAGATTGTGAGGTGGCCACCCCTCAGGTGAGGGATGATCTCTTGCTTTCTCTCCTCTGTCTGGTGAACAAACATAACCTTCATCAAAAAATCTCTCTTAAAAAAAGTTTCATCATTATAGTCAGACCTCCATCAATCTCACCCGTATAATAATGCCGTCATGTATGACTTCACAAAAGGGACTCATTCTAGGCACTCTCATGGCTATATGACCATCGTCTGGTGTACTTACACAAACCGAGATGGTGCAGCCCACACTCTGGGGCTGTCAGGTGTGACCCCACAGGGACCGCTGACATGCACGTGGTCTGCCACTGACCGAAATGTCTTTGAGTGGCACGTGACTTAGTTATTAAACATCATGCCTGTTTCCACCCTCTCTCCGCACTGACATACCCTTCCTACCGCCAGCTAGTAAAGCTTCCTAAAATAACACTTAGCAATGACTATATCCAGGAGCAATTCTAGGAGCCTTCAGCATACCTCATACTTACGGAGTCAGTGTACGCACCAGAGCTTCACAGGTTACCGCGTTTAGCGCTGCCCGTAAGAGGCTGATTCCAGTATCTCCATTTACAGGGGGAAACGCAGTTAGCTACATCCCTCATGGCTGACCATGTGGTTCAAATCCTGGCCCAGAAAGCTTGAAAAATATACCAGGTACATCTGCATGATTGCCCCAAATCTCAACAGGATGGAGAAACAGAGAAGGGATTGTGGTGGAAACACGCCCTACTGGGAGGATGCTTTCTCCCTTTCCATTCCTCCCTCTCATAAGCACATGCATGGACAAGAACTCCACTTCCGTGTTAGAGAGAAAGGGACGTCGCAGACTTCGGTGTAAGAGCTGACTTCAGGTGGTGAGGGCACTGGATTCCCACACGGCCACGCACAGTGAAGAGCCCCCAACCTGGCAGCTTGCTTTCTCATTGTCCCTTCCTTTTTCTGTCTCTCTCTGATCAAATTAAAAAAAAATAATACACAAATTAAAAAAATAATTCTTTTTTTTTTTTTTTTTTTAAAGGTATCTCTCTGGGTACTGACTTGAGGGCAGACTGCGGGAAGCAAAGGGCACAGCACAGAACTATTCTGGGATGTCCATGCACAGATCCGGGCAGAAGGTCTGGGGGGCTGGGACCGAGGCAGCATGACTGCAAGCTCTGAGAGGAATTCAAATTTCAGATAGATTCTGAAGGAAGAGCTAAATATCAATTTCTACATGGCTCTAAGACTGTCTGACATTGCCATGACCTGTGGTGGGGAGTGCGTCTTAGACACACGGAACCTGGCATGTCGGGACGCAGGTGGAGACGCGGTGAGCAGCTGGAGGTAGGAGTCGGCAGCTGAGCGGGGCCGCATCTGAAGACACACACTTGGCAGCCACAGACCTAGAGCTATAGTTAAAGCCGGGAGCCTGCAGATCTCCACGGGCCTGAGTGAGGACGCTGAGCAGCCAGGACTGACCCTGATGTCTCCAAAGTGAGGAGAGGGAGAAGAGAGAAAGGACCAGCAACCACTTGGAGAGGATGGACAGCAGGAGTGTGAGAACCTGGAAATCGTGTGTGTCGAGGAGGAAGGATCCACCCACTGTGTGAGTATCACCAGTAAAACAAGTGCCACAAGGACGGAGGACCAATCACCGGATCTAGCAATGTGAAGGTTACTAGCTTTGGCAGAGGAAGGGGTATGGAAGACCGAATGAGCACTAAAATGGGGGGAGAGAGAGAGATCGAAGACAGCAAATACAGACAACTCTTAGAAGTACACTTAGTAGAAAAGAGATCTGATGTTCAGAAGGAAAGGGGACATAAAGATTTTAATGAGATGAAAAAAATAGAGAGAGAATATTTGTGTGCTAATAGCAGTGATGCACCACCCGGAGAAATCTGGACAATGGAGGAGGCGGCAGCAGCATTTACTGGAGTCCTGTCTTTCAAGAGATGAGAAGGGACAGGGTCAGAGGCACAAGTGCGTAAATGCTGGAGGCAGCTGCCCTGTGGTCCCAGGCAGGAAGGCAGAGAAGTGGGAATACATATGGTCAAGGGAATACGGGATAATTCCCTTGTGATTGCTTCAGGATTTCCAGGGAGCCAACAAATAGGGCCACCTGCTGAGAATTAGGACAGTGAACAAAGAATGTTAGACAGAGCCTCTGCAGAATGAAGAATGAAAAACCAGGGAAGTCAGACATTGGTGCATGCTGTTGGCAATATGAAAAGTCAGAGCTTGCATTTTCTTTGATTCAGAAATGTGCTTTTACTCACTTATAATTCTCAGCAGCTAAGAGGACCATCTGCAGAGTCTACACCCAACAACTATCAGTTGGGAAGAAAACCCAGAGGCGACAGGAAACCATTATGTTTCATTTTTGCTGTAAATATTTCTGCACTATTTGAGTGTTTACAAGAGAGACATTACTTGTATCATTTTAAAAACCACACTTCTGGGTAATAATCTGATGTAAAGCTTTTCCCGCAGGACAGCCACAACTTCCCCTCCAGCACTGCTCCAGGCAGTGGGTTGCTCTCACTGTACCCTACAAGCAAAACTGTACCTGTGCACCCTTTACACCAGCCACTACAGTGTGACTTTCTTTGACAGTGCCACTGCTGTCACAGTCCCCTACTTCAGGACCCCTGAGAGGATCTGAAAGACAGAATAAGTAGGTAACATGCTTGCGTCAAAGTTTCTACAATGGGCTTCACATAACCGGAACCATTCCATCCCATTTTGAGGGGTGTAGATTTAGGAAGCTGGCGAGCTCCTGAGTCCCTGGACAAGGCACAATTCCTCCTGACCCTCCTTGAAGTTACTCCACACACACAGAGTGCTTACTATACTCCAGGCCCTGCTAAGGGATGCGGGAACAAGGCCTGGGGAGAAGGCGAAGGCAGAGGAGGTCATCCCCAGTGTAGCCTCCTGCAGTGTAGCAGTGGGATGTCGGTAACCATGGAAATAAATGGGAAGTTATGACTCCGAAAAACACTCTGGGGCCAGACACTGTGGCACCAGGAAAGAGTAACACTGGGATGAGGACAATTGCGGGGACACTACGCCCGAGCAAGTCACAACTGTGCTGAGATCTGACGGAACAGACGTCACCAAGCACATGCTGAGTGGGAAGCACAAGAGTCTCGTAAAGAGAGAACCACACTCAGCCAGGTCCACAGCACAGCCATTCGGTGCCACGCAGAGGCCAGATCCCACGTGGCCAGTCAGAATCAAGTCCTAGCCTAGTGGCTTGAAAAACACGCAGGGCACATATGCACGTGCTAAGGATCCTGACTGGATGGAGAATTGGAGGAAAAAGGATTAGTGTGACCAAACCCGATGTGAAGGTGCTTTCTCTCTCCCCCTCTCTCTCCGTACTCTGACATTAAAAACTACACTTAACATAGAATGTTTAGACTCAAGACAAATAACATAAACACAATTCCAATGCTGCGACTGGGCCAGTTATTTAACATCTCTCTGCATCCAAGTCGTCCTAACTTTATGCAACTGCTCTGAGGATTAAATGTTAGGAATTATGTGTAACGCTTTACCGGATAACTTATATAAGTATCTTTTAAATAAAAATAAAATAAATTCTAAAGTGAATGCTAAAACATGCGACTCTGCCCAAGCATTATAAAAGGTGAGTTTATCCTACTAGAATTTATTAAGAGGAAAGACTTACAATAAAGACAAGCAGCAACGGGCCCCACATATTGGGTAAAGAGTGAACTAGAGAGAGGGGAAAAGAAGACACTGATCTCACACCCGTGACCCAGGGCAGAGCTATTTCACAGTAAGGAATAGCAAAGAGAAGAACAGAAACATGACAGAGGGTCTGTCCTCAAACAGCTTAACAACTTTCAAGACAAAGACAATGTAACAAACATTTGCAGGAACATCAACTACACTTCTGGTCATACTAGTACCCCACGTTCCTTGACGAAGTACTATCTTGGCTTACTTCACCTGCATGTCAATGCAAGGCTGACTTTCTTTACCGAAATCCAAACTGAGGCTTCTGGGAATAATCTGTTCTTCACTGATACTAAATATGCTGGACTGAATGAACAAATACGCATATTCAAAATGTTCAATCACATTATTCGGTCTTTTATCTCTGGATCCCTAACTTCTGAAGTGCCAGTGGAAAATAGTTCATTAGGGAAACCAGCAGATGGCACAATGGTTACATTGCTGGACTCCCACGGTTTGAGTCCCAGACCCAGTGGTTTAAACTCACTCTGGGCATGTGTGTGTGTGTGCCCCAAATCCTGAGAGGAGGATGGAGAAGGGATTACAGCATGGCCATCCCCCTGGGGAGTGATTTCTTGCTTTCTGTCTGTCTCCCCCGTGAACACATACGCCCTGTAACAAAAATCCCTCCCCCCCAAAAAAAAGTTCATAGTACTGGATGAACTTATTTTTTATCAAGTTTTTGTCAGGTTAAGCACTTTTATCCTTATTCTTTTGGCAGAACTAAAATTTGCAAAGTCCCGGCTGCATTCAGAGAGGGGACAAAACTAGCTGGCAATATAATTCATTTCAAGAGGTAGGAGTTTTTGTTTTCATTTTGTTTTGTTCTAATAGAGCTTACTTTAGAGACTTTTAACATTAGTTCTCCCAGCAACTTTTCCAAGAGTTCTTGATATAATTACCATATTCTTACAAAAAATGTAGAGAATTGTAGCTTACAGATTCCTGTTTACAGTTTCAGTACTTCAAAATTTTTGAGAGTCTTCATCTTTCATTTCAAGGGCTATGTTAGATAGACAGGCAAAGATTCTGGAATTTGAAACTCAGTAAGACTGTCCTTCACATAAAAAATACAGCACACCCAGAAGTCAGAAGAACTGCATCAAACAAGAACCAAAAGAGGCACAAAAAGACCTTGACCACGCAGTAGGAACCACTTCACAAAATTCATCTGCATGATAAAAATATTTTTTGTCATTAAGATGGGGTAGGAGAAGAATTAATGAAACAACAGAAGTCCAGAAACATATTTACTTCCTGTGCAGACAAGAATAAAGTCAAGGGACCAGCTGATGTCATAATGGTTACATCACTGGACTTGGACCGTGGTTCAAGTCCCTCTGGCAAGTGCATGTGCCCTATAGCAAACATCTCTCCAAAAAAATAAAAAATAAAAAAAAGGAGAGAGAGCGAGCTGTTTGCTATACAGAGCATGCGCTTGCCAGAAAGACAGAGAGACAGAAAGCAAGAAATCATCCCTGGGGGGATGGTCATGCCTCAATCCCTTCTCCTCCATTTTCCTCTCGGGATCTTGGGCATGCACGCACACGCGCCCAGCATGAGTTTAAGCCACCGGGTCCAGGACTTGAACCGCGGTCGACTACCTGGGAGTCCAGCGATACAGCCATTATGCTAACTGCTTGTTCCAAATATCTCTCAAAAAAAAAAAAAAAAAAAGATAGTCGAAATTGTTTGTTAAAGAGGGAACCTGCCAGACTTGCCATGTTTGTCAAACAAGAGAGAACTGTCCTTCCACCGGGAAGACCATAGAGTGAGGACACACCATCTGACGGCATCTACAGCACTCCCAGGGCAAGGCAAAAACTAGAAGTTCTGACTCTTCCGGGTGTTTGTGACTCAGAGGGACGAAAGAGAATTAGGCAAAGCATGTGAACTATGATTTGCTAACCACAGTGGCTTGAAAATTATTCATATCTGTTTATGTAGACTAGAAGCGTAATCAAAAATACTGTGTAATGCAACTTAAAGTTCCCGGAGGGCCTGAGCAAAGTGACATGTGAAACAGTAACGACCAAAAGAAACAATGACAGCTAACTTCAGGCTGGTAGGGAGGAAACCACAACAGTCCCATGAAGAAGGGACAGTTGATAAAAAGGGATGCTGGAAAAGGGGGCACCGTGGAGGTGTGGTCCACGAGGAATTAGAAGTAGCAGAGAGAATCCTCAGTTTAATGATTAATAGGATACGAATTGCCTTCATGCATCTGGTGAGCTGTTCTCCTTGAATAACGACTTATGTGTGGAAGAAGGAAATGCAGCTTTATTGGTTCCACGCTTAGTCTGTGCTGATGACGAAGCATCAAGTGAGACAGATACGTACACGACTGATAAAGTAACACTACACTGAGGAGAAGAGGAGTTCATTTTAAGCAAATCAACAACTGCATTTTAAACATATACTAGGTATAGAACATTAAGATGCCAGAAAAACCTAGAAAAAAAGGTTTCTAATCAAAGAAATCAGCCCATACTTTAGCAATGACACCTGCAGCCATAAAAATCTCACTATGAAATACAAGGAACCAAAAATAAAAAAAAGAGGGAGAAAAAGACCTAATTGAGCCTAATTCAGAGTAAAAAAATAATAATAAACTAGAAACATACACCAATAATTATTTTAAATACTTAGCATGATCCAGGACTAGTTAGCTTCTCAACCCAATTTCAGAATGTTTTAAGGCCCATCCGGTGGCCTAATGGTTGGAAGAGCTAGATTCCACATGGCTGACTGTGGTTCAAACTGCCTCTAGAGAAATGTGCCAGGGGCATGCGCGTGTGTGCCCCAAATCCCAATGGGACAGAGAAATGGAAGAGAAGGGATTGCAGAGTGACCACTCCCTTACTGTGCTTCTTCCTCTCTGTTCCTCTCTGAAAATGCACACACCCTCTGACAATTAAAAGAAAAATATAGATGTAGCAGACGATGTAGCAGTTAACATCAGTTAACATCTATATAGATGTAGCAGACGATGTAGCAGTTAAAATCAGTTAACATCATTGGACTCCCACATGGCTAGCCATGGTTCTAGTCCTCGACTTGATGGCTTGAAACTCATGCCAAGGGCATATGCATGTGTGCCTAAGATCCCAGGAGGAGAATGGAAGAGACGAGACTTCGACACAGCCATCTCCCCGGGGGGTGATTTCACACTTTCCCTCTCATTTCTCTGTCTCACTCTCTCCAATGAGCACACGTATCTTAAGGCAAAAAGAAAACTTCTTTTAAAAAAAGAAAATCTTTTAATCAAACAGAAAATTTCACCTATCCTTTCCCTCCACCTCCTCAGCACTTCTTAAAAGAAATACATGTATGCCGCACCCGAGGTATTAAGTATGAATACATATGTTGTAGATATTCTGAAAATTCAAGGAAAAGGATGGAAAAGTATAGCACATAAATCCACTTATATAAACTATAAAGAAAGCTTTGTCTAGAATCATCTATTTTCTATTGCTTTTCCACTGTCTTTGGGCAAATACATATTACTGTTACTAAATCTAAGAAGATTAATTTAATGCTAAAATATCTGCCATTAAGTCTCAAAATAATGACATATTCTGTACTAAAAAAATATATACAGAGGCACAAAGAAGTGAAGAAATTTTTCCAGTCCCCAAAACCTGCTTCTGTAAAAATACACTATTTTGCACAAGACAGTAGTAGTAACTCCTAAGAGAATAAACGGCTCAGAATTTGATGAAAGTGTTCCCGCAGCGAACAATTCACTCTTCTTGCAGATTCCAGATGATCCACATTCCTGACATCAGAATGGAAAAATTTACTGTTAGTCTAGAGAAACTCAATATCACCATTCTTGTCATATCCCTCATAGCTTCATTATTAGAACAAGTCTGGGGAAGCCATAACCCTATGTTAAATGATTAAAAAAGATGTCTTCTGTGTTCCTTCCTACTAGATCGTACAAGCAACCAAAGCACTCAGGAATCATAGGGGAAGAGATTGGCCACGCAGAAAAACAAATATGTATCGATTGTTTCTTTCTTTTGATATCTGCATTCCCTGCAGTAGAGCCAGGCCTGGGACCCAAATGTTTTACTATAACCCAGGGCTAATAAACACTAAAGAACATATATCGACGCCCAGAACAACACTATAAAATTTTATTATATTAATAAAATGGGATACACCAGGCTTTAAATTTTCCACTTTGTCAAAGGTAAAATAATCAGCGCTGTTCAGTGCCATTCATAACAAGCCTTGATTTTTCTCATTTAAAGTATCTTTCAGTTCCAAAAGTACCTATAGTTCTAACATACTTCAGTACAGCCCTGACAGACGCAATCTTTCTTATGTTATCTTTCAACTACAAGCAGCATACTTAAAGCATTCAACACGCTTAGTTTTTAAATATGCAAAGCGATTTAAATAATTAAAATACTGCAGTTTGTTTAGTCACACCTTACACAATTGCCTTCGGGTCTACACAGCCAGGGCGTGTCCACAGAAGACAAGTGCATTCACATGTACCTAATTTTCACTGTGAGACACTCTCTCTCAGGTTCGACAGGTTCCCAACTGTGATTCACTTTATGTCCGGCAGTCCCTAACTTTGCACAAAATATTCTCCACTGCCAAAGTAAACGAGATACTATGGGGTTGTCGGAAAACTCAAGACATTTTGTCTTTTTATTTTAATCTAAAACATTATAAATTAGAGCCTGTCATTGTTCTTCATGAAAATTGATAACTTACATTAAGCCAGTCAGAGTGCCAACTAGGCTGGAGTAGCTGGCTGTAAAAGCTAAACACTGTGTTTGTTTTATGGCAGGCAATAATATGATAGGACTTACTCTTTTTTTATAATTACTGTGTATTTAAAATTTAAGACAGTCGGCCTGGTAGTAACAGTAGTTAAGTGCTATGCACAGGCAGCTGGACCCCACATGGCCGATCACAGCTGGAGTCTAAGTTCTGGTTTGGAAAACACGCCAGGTGTGTGCGCATGTATGCCCCCAAAACTTCTAAAGAGATGGAAAAATGGAGGAAGGAGGATTGTGGTGTGACCACGCCCCACCAGGGGATGCCCCTTCCTCCCTCGCCCCTCCCTTCTCTGGCAATAAACAAAGTTTAGCATAACATGTAGTTAGACCAATCTGAACAGTAAATCTGGATTTACCAGATACTACAGGACAGCAATCTACAGCTTCCCTCTCATCACACCACCATAGCTACCATTCAGCTTCTTAATGGTGAGTAACGCACAAACAGGTATGAGCTTACCAGTCACAAAGATGATAAAGGACAAAGAGAGGAAGGCTTTTCTCCCAAGACTGTCAGAATAATCCGCAGAAATCAAGAGTGGGTACATAGCACCTAATTTATGCCTCCCTGCCTTGCACAGGATGAAAACATAAAACATATCTAGCACACGGATGACTCTTTGTAAATGGTATCTGCTGTCATCATCTTTCTTATATCCTCTCTGAGGCATGTTAGTTGAATTAATGAGCATTAAAGGGAAATAAAAACTGAAACAGAGTTCAAGAGATTCAACTGTCTTAAATGGCTTTCTTTTCACGCATCCTCCTGACAAAATCCTTCATGATGGCCCCAATAATAACTTGTTACACAATAATGCAATAATTTTCCTCTTAAGAAACCTCATGCTATCCAAAGATACATAACTCTTTCTTTCAATGGGGAAAAGATGTTATAGGTATGGAGTTTCCAACTAACAACTAAGATTCTTCTGTACATTCATAAATTTAGAAAATTAAGCTGTAAATATATTTCATATAGCTAAATTCAAATGGTTCATGCCTGATAATTACCAAGTGAGCTGTTTCCCAGTATTACAACCCACACTCAAGTCTTCTCTAAACAGGTGAGATTTATTAGCAACAGAATTCATACCCATTAGGGGTAAATCTTCCCTACGAAAACACCAAGAAAGTGGCCAAGAAACCCTTCAGAAAAGAAATAAAATATCCAGCAATAAATCAAGTACATAAAGAACTGAATATAGGGGCCAATCAGTGGTGGCATAGCAGTAAAGCAACTGGACTCGTATGTGAGAGGCCGTAGGTTTGCATCCCAGAATCTCCCTGAGACCGCCAGGTGTGCATCTGCATGCCCGTGAGACATGGAAAAGACTGTAGCATGCCTCTTTGTCTCTCCTTCTGTCTGTGTCTCTCCCACGGAAAAACTAAATAAACACTTTAAAAAAAAAAAAAAGAACTGAGTTTAAGATAAGTGTGGCACTTCAAGTCAGTTAAGCAGGGAGGAATTATTCTACTAACAGCACTAAACTTCTGGATTACGGTTTCAGAAAAAAGTGAAATCAAATAAACTACTTCCCTACATACTGAACCAATTCCTAATAATCTCATTACATCCAAATCAGGATATGAAAACTCGGTCTAAGAGACATTTGCTAGAGTGAGAAGCTTTTCAAGATATTCATAAGGGTAATTTTTCCAGAATCCCTACACTTGTCAAGAAGAAACAAAGCAAAGTATGCAGACTTTAGGTATTCTGTTCCTACTTGAACATGTTCACTTGAGCATCCAGACACAGCTTCAAAAATCTAGGAGATTTAAGTGCACTAAATCAGAAAGACAAGCTTAATATATAATATGAGTGTCGGCAAGTAACATTTTTTTAATTTTATCAAAATTTTAAATAGTGCTACAGTTGCTATTTAATTATATCTTAATGAGTGAAACTATTTTCGAGGTTTGATTTCCATTTTTACTGAAACGGCTTACCACGTGTGCATCCTAAAGTCCTCTCATAAAAGAAAAAAGCAGTCATGTCCTTTGAATGACAAATATAAACTCCTTGAAGCTCATATTACCAGAGAAAGGAATATTTTAATATTGAAAAACTCTATAACAACAGGAAATCTGAAGTTTATCATGACAATCTATATATATTTGGTCTCTCAACCTCAAAAACACTGTGAGAATGAACTCAAAAACTGCTAAAATTTTTTTAAAAAAAGGCAATATATATTTGGTCTCTCAAGCTCTCAAAAACACTGTGAGAATGAACTCAAAAACTGCTAAAATTTTTTTTTTTAAAAAGGCAAAATTTATTTTGTGACAATGAGGATTATTACAATACAAAACCTAGTGATTTGGCTAATTTGAGTCAGTACTATATATATATAAAAAAAACACATATGGGGAAACTGGGCTATAAAAAACAGCCTCTCAGGTCCAGCCAACACTATGTAATGCTGGAATCCATATGGAAGATCAGGGTTCAGTTCCTGGGCTGACCTGTACCCCCCCGGCACTCAGTGTTCAAATGACCCTGGCTGGCTTAGAACGACTGACGGGGAGGATCACGACATGAGATTCTGTTGAGGGTTACTTGTTTTTCTCTCTTTCTCTGTTTTTATCTACCTCTCATGAAAGAAAGAAACTTGAAAAAAAAAAATCATTACCATCTAAAATGTCCTTAATTAAATGAAAAGCACAATCAAAATTTCTGTTTCTTTTTTCTGGATAAAGTTCTAGTTATTTTTCCCACCACTCTCTCTGCTTTTTCCACCCCATTTAATGTGGAGTCATTTTACTTTGTCTCTCTGCTTTTTCCACCCCATTTAATGTGTTGTCATTTTAATTGGCTCTTTTCTAGGAGCTATTATTATTAGGTATTGTGGCTCTTGGAATAACAGCATCGATTTCAATCTTAAAACAAGGCATGAATCTACCTGTACTAGGCGAAGCAGAAATGAAGATGTATTTAGGCAATCAAAAAACGAGAACACAAAACACAGAAAATTACATTTTATTTAACCTGAGAGCCAATTTTCCCTATCCTTTGTACTCTGGCCAATTAAAAAATTCAGTCAAATAGCTTTCTAATAATTTTTAAACAAAGAACACTGACATCTTCTCTAAGAAGTGTTTCTAGGTAAAACATGAAACTAATGCTTTTCGAGATAAAATTTGGTAGTCACTAAACAGATGAAAACAACGTAAGTAGTGCTGGGACAACTGTATTCCACATGTGAGAGGATGAAGTTGGACCCCTACATCACACTATTCAAAGATTAATTCAAAATGAATCACCAGCCTAAATATAAGAATTTAAACCACAGAACTCTCAGAAGAAAATACAAGGGTAAATATTCATGACTTTCCACTTGGCAATGGATTCTTACATATGTCACAAAAAGCATGAGCAATATAAGAAGAACTTAATAACTTCATAAAAATTAACTTCTGTGCATCAAAGGACACTACCTAGAAAGTGAAAAGACAACCTACAAAATAGGAGAAAATGTTTACAAATTTTAAATATGGTAAAGGCTGAATATACAAAATAAAATTTTAAACTCCTAAAACTCAACAACAAAAAGACAGCCCAATTAAAAAACAAGCAAAGGGTTGAACAGAATTTCTCCAAAAGTAAACAAATGGCCAACAGCATATGAAAAGATGCTCAATGTCATCGATCATCAGGGAAATGAAAATCGAAATCACAGTCAAGCATGACTCCACACCTACTAGGAAAGCAATTAAAAACAAATACAGGATAACAAATGTTGGTGAGGATGTAGAGAAACTGAAACCCTCAAACTTTGCTGTACAAATGTAAAATGGTACAACCTTTGTTGGAAACTGGCCATTCCTCAAAAACCTAAACACAAAATTACCATAAGATCGGGAAGCTGTGCTCCTAGGTGTGTATCCATAAACATTTAAATCACAGACTTGGATACCTGGACAGCAGTGATTACAGAATTATGCACAGTAGCTAAGAGATGGAAACATCACAAGTGTTCTTCAACCAATAAATAAACGAAACGAAGTATACACACACCAAGGAATATTATTCAGCCACAAAAAGGAATGAATTTCTGATCCATACACCATGGAAGAACCTTGAAAACATTATGCTAAGTGCAATAAGTCAATCAACAGACAAATATGTATGATTCCAGTTACAGGAAATACATATAAAATAGGCAAATTCTAGAGTAAAGTAAAATGATGGTTGACAGGAGCTGAAGGGAGAAGGACAGGTAAATTTACTCTTAATGAATACAGAGTTTTTGTTTGGGGGTAAGAATGTTTTGTTAATATGGCTGTACAATATTTTTTGATTGTAATAAGTGTCACTGAATTGTATACTTAAAAACAATTAAATGGCAAATTTTATATCACAAATATATTTTCTCAGTTAAAAAAAATAAAATAAAGTACTATGGCCAGTCCCATAGCCTAGTGGTTAAGTAAGCCCAGATCCCACAGGTTAAACATGGTTCAAATCCTATCCCAATGGCTCATAAAAAACACACTGGCGGGAACCAGCAGTTAGTGTAATGGCTATGTCGCTGGACTCCCATGTAGTCGACCACGGTTCGCGTCCCGAACCCGGTGGCTTAAAACTCACACCGGTCGCGTGTGCGTGCGTGCCCAGGATCCCGAGAGGAGAATGGAGGAGAAGGGATTGCGGCGTGACCACCCCCCTGGGGGGGTGATTTCTCGCTTTCTGTCTCTATGTCTCTCTCTCTGTCTGGCGAGTGCACGCGCCCTATAGTGAAAAATCTCTTAAAAAAAAAAAAAAAAAACCACACTGGCCACATATGCATGGACGCCCAGCATCCCGACAGGACAGAGAGATGGGGAAAGGGGACTAAGGTGTGACCACCAGGCCCCATTGTGGAGTGCGTTCTCCCTCCTCCTGTCTCCCTCAGGGGAGCACAACTGGCCTCTGGCAATCTAAAGAGGAGTGGTGGAGATGGGGGAGACGGTTTAAAATAAAATGCTACAGGGGCCAGCAGGTGGTTTAGTGGTTAAGGTGCAAGACTCCCTCGTAGTTAACCGTAGTTAACCGCAGTTTAAGTCCAGGTTGCACCAGACGCATATATCTGAATGCCTAAAATCCTGAGAGGAGACTGGAGAGGGGATTATGGGATGACTATCCCCGAAGGTGGGGGACTGATTTCTCACTTTCCCTCTCTCTGTCTCCATCTGTGTCTCTCTCTGGTGAGTGCATGTACCCTATGGCAAAAACCTTAAAAATAAAATAAACAAAATGCTACACAAACATCTTTTTTTTTTTGGAGAGATATTTTTGCTATAGGGCGCGTGCGCTCGCCAGATAGAGAGAGAGAGACATAGAGACAGAAAGCAAGAAATCACCCCCCAGGGGGGATGGTCACACCGCAATCCCTTCTCCTCCATTCTCCTCTCGGGATCTTGGGCACGCACGCACACGCGCCCGGCGTGAGTTTAAGCCACCGGGTCCGGGACTCGAACCGCGGTCGACTACATGGGAGTCCAGCGACATAGCCATTACGCTAACTGCTGGTTCCCAGAAACATCTTTAAAGGTCGTACATCGTATAGTGAAATAGAAGTCACGTTTTTGTCCTAAGACTATAAAATAAGCTACAAAACACAAATACAAAGGGACTTCAAAAAGCCTGTGGGGGGGGGGAGGAATTAAAGTATGAGTTTATTTTAGTGGGGGGAAAATGCAAATGCATGAACAGTTTTTTCATAGTATGACTTTCCATGAACTTCTTGAAGGCCTCGTGTATCATACACTACCTGAGAATAACTGGCAACATTCCTGTACGAAACGCCTGGGTTGGGAGTAAGGGTAACTGCGAAGGCACACGGGATGGACAGACACCCACAACTGCTTATGCAGGAAGGTGCCTGCCTCGCTCTCGGAGGAAAGGACGGCAGGGACAGAGGCTGAGGTGTGACTCTGCACGTGTGGGCGTCCCTGGAAGAAAGCCCATGGTGGTGGTGGTGGTGGGGGGGGTGTCTTCTGATTATCACCGAAAACCCATAAAACGTGAAGAGGCTTTTTTCGTTAGTTCATAAATATTTTATGAGCAGTGACAAGGACAGTAAGCACACTGCTTCGGAGGAGGGAGATGCCGGTGCTCAAAAAGTCTCAACTATGGAGCATTTTGGATTTTCAGGCTAGAGATACTCTACCTGTACTTCAAAAAAAAAAAAGAAAGAAAGAAAGAAAGAAAGAAAGAAAGAAAAGAAAGAAAAGACTGTATAATAACCAAATGCCAACTGACCTACTGCTTTTGTTCACAGACAAGAGCTAGAAATCAGCACAATGCCTAATGAGTTTGATTTGCTGTGAAAGGAAACGGTGAAGACTGTGAGAACGAGCAAGCCAAACCAGACGAGTACAGTTCTCTGGGGGAACTGCTGGACGCTTCTCCACAACGGAAAGTGTAGACCTTCGAGGGGCAAAACCTGATTCCATGTTTTTCTTTTTAAATGGGAGACGAGAACAAAATATTTTCATGACACTTATAGTATCACTAACGTCCACTTAGTTATTTCAAGTGGCTTCCTTTAAGGGCGAACCTCAGTGATACGGTCACTGTCTCCCGTCACTTGACTCTACCACCTTAAGGATAAAAGCACCTTGATTTTGATATTGGAAATAAGGATAACACGCTTCTTGGCCAGAATGATCTATGATGCAAACAACTTAAAAAAAACAAACCAAAAACAAGACAAAACAAAAAACTACATAGAACTACTGATAAAAATATATATTACAGGCCCCACATAATCAAGGGAGCTCCAAACCCACATGGCCAAGTTTGAATCCCGGCCCCAGTGACTTGAAAAATGTGCCAGGCCTGTGTGTGTGTTTGCTAAAAATGCCAAAAGGAGGGAGAAACAAAGAAGAGACTGTGGTGTGATCACATCCCATGGGGGGTGGGGGGATTCTTTCTCCCTCTCTTTCTCCAGTAAGCGCATATGTCTATGACAATTAAAACACACACGTGTGTATATATTTTCTATGGCAGAATTTTTTTTTTTTTGAGAGGTTTTTGTTATAGGGCGCATGTGCTTGCCAGAAAGACAGAGAGAGACAGGCAGAAAGCAAGAAATCACCCCCCAGGGGGGATGGCCACACCACAGTCCCTTCTCCTCCATTCTCCTCTCGGGATCTTGGGCATGCACGCACACATGCCCGGCGTGAGTTTAAGCCACCAGGTCCAAGACTCGAACCATGGTCGACTACATGGGAGTCCAGCGACACAGCCATTACACTAACTGCTGGTCCCTCTATGGCTGAAATTAAAATCATTAAGAAACTTAGACACATCATGTAAAGGTGATCGGGTACAGCTCAAGAAACAGTGAAATGGAACAAGGGTGAGAATCACTCAACGAACAAAATGTAAAGGCAAAGAGACAGAAATACAGAAGAGTGATAGGAGAGAGAAGGGATGCAGGGAGTCTTCCACGTATTCCACGGCCACGCCAAAAAGAGAGGGGAGCGGGAATGGAGGACAGGAGGTATTTGAAAAGGTAACAGCTCAAAAGTTTCCAGACTTCATGAAACAGACCGATACACACACTCAAAAGGCCCAAAGAATTTCTGAGACAATAAAACACCACCTAGGCACGTAAGAGTTAAACTGCATACATCCGAAGCCAAACAATAACAATAATCTTAGAAAGAACCAGAAGGAAAAGACAGAAAACGGCTGACTTCAGTAATTCAGCATAGCATTTCACTGCCCCGGGGTCTCAGTATACTGAGAAAAAGTAACCACCAACCTCATATCACATGCTAGAAGCAACTTTCAAGAATGAAGGCAAATAAGTGGATTTTTAGGTATGCAGTAACAAAGACACTTTGATAGCAACAGACCTTCAATATAAGAAATACAAGATATTTACTTTAGGCAAAATTTAAAAATTATCCTGGATAAAAAGGCTGGGTTCTAAGACAAGAGGATAAAAGAAAGAAAATGGTGGGCCGGCAGGTGGTGTGAAGGTTGGAGTGCTGTATGCCCATATGGCTGACCATGGTTCGAGTCCTAGACCTGGGAGTTTGCTCTCTCGCTTCCCCTTTCTCTCTCTGTTAAAGTGAAAAATAACAACAAACGGAATTAAATAAAGAGTTCTTATGAGAAAAAAGAAAATGGAAATAGTACTGCGTGAAGAACTCTAACACTGACAGCATAAAACTGTAAGAACGACATCCTCAAGGTTTTGGGGTTCTTTTTCCCTTAAGATAATTAAAATACATGACAAAACAGTTTGTATGGTGGGGAGATATATGGAGTACAAACTGCTCAAAGGTCCTTGGATTCTGCAGGATGACAGTAACAGCACTGATTAATACTGGACTTTACTGGGAAAAATCCACATTGTGTGTCTAAAGTAGCCACTTAAAGAGCAGAGAATGTATAGCATCAAAACTATGAGAGGGGAAGGCCAAAATGCTAAGAAACAGAAATCCTACTCAATCTGAAAGAAGACATAAGAGGACAGAAGAAGAAACTATAAACTGACAGAATGAGAAGAAAGCATAAAAATATGTTGGTGGATTTTAAATTTTAAGTATCAGTCATTATATTAACTCTATCAAAAATATCCTAGTTAAAAGCAAAGATTTTCAGACCCTCAAGATGCTCCAAATTATGAGTCATTCACAAGAGCTACTGCCAAGTTAAAAGGACAAAAATGCTGAAAGTGAAAGAATAGAAAAAGACAAAAACATGTAAAACTAACTAATAACTGTCTCTTTCC
>NW_006159427.1:6275003-6287218 GCF_000334495.1 Tupaia belangeri chinensis
TTTGACTCCTCTCTCTCATAAAGGAAAAGAAAGAATCAAAGGGGCCAGAAAGTGGTGTCATGGTTAAGGTGCCAGACTCCCACGTTTAGGTTAATCACAGTTCAAGTCCAGGACTCAGCAGTTTGAAAATCGCACCAAGCATGTGTGTGTGAGTGTGCTCAAAATCCCAAGAGGAGAATGGAGGAGAGGGTATTGCAATATAGCCATCCCTTCTGTGGGTGATTTCTCATTTTCCCTCTCCTGTGTCTCTCCATCTTTCTTTCTGGTGAGTGCACATGACCCATGGCAAAAATCTTTTTTTTAAAAAAAAAAGAGAGAAAACCAAATTTTCAAAAGACTATAATGATGCAAATTTGTTTTCTGGTCACAAGCAATTAACAAAAAGCTGTATCAAAAAGGTAAACTTGAGAAGAAATCTTTACTTGCAGATTTCTTTAAAATTGTAAATAACAAATTATCAAATAAGTCTGTGGTGGAACCAAAGTGACCCCAAAGCTCCCTGACTATCTTTCCAGGGCTACAACGTAGTCAGTGCTATTCTGGTCAACATGCCTATTATCCTTATCCATGGAATGGTGGACTAGGGACCAGCAATTGGCTATGTCGCTGGGCTCCCATGTAGTCAACTGCGGTTCAAGTCCCAGACCCGGTGGCTTAAACTCATGTTCGACACGTGTGTGTGTGTGCGCGCCCAAGATCCCGAGAGGAGAATGGAGGAGAAGGGAATGCGGCACAGCCACCCCATGGGGGGTGATTTCTCACTTTCTGTCTCTCTGTCTCGAGGCGCAGCCCCCCTTATAGCAAAAACCTCTCAAAAAAAAAAAAAAAAAAAAAGATGTACTACAGAGCCAGCAGGTGACGTGGTGGTTAAGGCACTGGACTCCCACATGGCCCACCATGGTTTGAGTCCTGGACCTGGTGGCTTGCTTTTCTCACTTTCCCTTTCTACCTCTCTCCATCTCTTTCTGATCAAATTGAAAAAATAATAAAATAAATAAAAAGATACAGTACTGATGTACAAAACCAGTCTGTACACTCTTCAAATGCCTCCTTGTACTCGCTCTCCATTCCTCTTGCATATAATCCCTTTCCACACACACTCTCCTGAAAGGCACAAGACCTACCCATCATGCAGCCACACAAGACCTCGCTTCTGTCCCCAAGTTCCCTAAATAAACTCGTAACAAATAGGACTTGTCTGCCTCATTCTTCAGTCTTTCAGCTCCTTTGGTATTTGGAGGCCATTTCACTTACACCGATCCATCTTGGAACAAATTCTAAAGTAAAACAAAAACTTAATAAAATTTAAAAATATGTTTAAATTACATCATGAAATAAAAACAATAAAACTTGAAGAGATATAGTCTAAACTGTGAACATCAGGAAGAGAGATTTATGAACAAACGTTTTTCAAGGAACTAGAAAGAGACTGGTAAAAACTAATCAAATAAAAAATCTAAAATAAAGAAAATAAAGCCAAAATTTGTCTATCAAAAACAATCAATGGAACTCATAAAACTCTGTCAAACATAATTGGAAAGACAAAAGGGTTAAAATTACCAATAAGTAGACCCAAAAAAGCATCAGTATAGGAACTATAGGCATGAAACAGTATGAGCAATTATTTCAGAACGAATTTTAAAAGTTTGACCAAATAGACTAAATCTTAGCAGAACAAAACCCCAGAGCTGACTGAAGAAGAAACAGGAAACTGGAACATCCTTATAACCTTTAAAATAAGTGAATTGGTGGTCCAGCTGTGATAGCACAGGCAGTGACCACTGCTCTGAACTGCCGAAGCCACATGGAAGACCAAGGTTCAGAGCCCGGGTCCACCTGAAACACCGCGCATGTGCACACGCACACCTGGGAACCTGATGGCTGGAGGGCTGAGTGTGGGGGATGATCACAATGTGACAAAACTGTTGACGGTGCCTATGTATATCTATCTCAATAAACAAATTTTTAGAAATAAATAAATGGCTACAAAAATTCGTGTAAAAAGAACATTTCCAGGCCCAGGTGGCCTAACAAGTAAGCTCCACACAAGTCAGAGTTAGTTTCAACCCTTCACAACTTTCCGTAGAAGAAGAAAGGCTCCTCCCAATACATGGCATGAGGTCAGTGTAACTTCAAGATAATGTGATAAAGGCTGAGAAAGAGAAATCGGATAAACTCATTCATGAACACAGGTTTTAAAATTCTAAACAAAATATGAGCAAACCAAACCCAGCAGTATATAACAGAGGATAACAGATTACAACCACACTCTGTAAAATGCAAGTTAACTTAGGGACCAGCAGATGGTGTAATGGTTATGTCTCTGGACTCCCACGTAGACGACTGTGGTTTGGGTCCCGGACTTGGTGGCTTTAAACTCACGCCGGACAAGTGTGTGTGCATGCCCAAAATCCCAAGAGGAGAATGGAGGAGAAGGGACTGTGGCATGGTCATGCCTCCAGGGGATGATTTCTCGCCATCTGTCTCTCTCCAGTGAATGTATACTCCCTATAGCAAAACTCTAAAAAAATTTTAAAATTAAAAAAGTAAAACACACAGGTTGACTTAACAGTCAAAAATGAATGTAATCTGCGAGAGAATAACATAAGACAAATCATATGATCAATATAATAAATAAAAAAGAAGCACCTCCCAGTGGCCTAGTGGTTAAAGGAGCCAGATCCCACATGGCCAACTGCTGTTCAAGTCTCTACCCTGGTGGCTTGAGAAGCATGCCGTGTGTGTGTGTGTGTGTGTGTGTGTGTGTGTGTGTACCCAAAATCACAACAGAAAGGAGAAAGGAGGATAAAGGATAGTGTGTAGCTTGACCACACCCAAAATACTGCAGGGGTACTTTCTCCCTCTTCCCCTCTGGCCATTTAAAAAAAAAAAAAAAAAAGCACACCACCTGATAAAATTCAAAAGGTAAACAATATTTTTGCAAACAAGGAATAAAAGGAAACTTTCTTTATCAAAGAAAGGGCATGGCGGAAGTAGGGGTAGAGGGCACAGAGCAAGCATGACTAAGAAGAAATGCTGAAATAATTCCTTGGAGATCTGGAACTAAATCCAATGACATTTACCTTACCACTAGTATTCAATTTTGTAATCAAAGTCCCAGATTGTTCTGCATTGCAAGCGAAGGGAAAAGGACAGTCTATAGTCACAAGTCAAGGTAGAACAACTGAGTATTTGTGTAGAAAAAATTCATGTGGAGCCCTACCTCACACCTTACACAAAAATCTACAATAGAGTGGGACCAACAGATGGTATAATGGTTACGTTGCTGGACTCTCACATGGCAACCATGGTTCAAGTCCTGAACCTAAAGGCTTGAAACTCAAGCAGAACACATGTGTGTCTGTGACCAAAATCCCAAGAGAAAAATGGATTACAGCATGGTTATCCTCCCAGGGGATGACTTCTCGCTGTCTCTCTCTGTGTCTGTGGCAGTCATGCAACCTATAGCAAAAATTTCTTAAAGAAAAAAAAAAAATCTATAACAGAGAACTAAAACAAAAAGGACTAAAGAATACCTTCAAGACCATAGAAAAGGAAACATTTTCGGGCTGGCAGGTAGCGTGATGGTTAAGGCGGCTAGATTCCCATGAGGCTGAGTACAGTTCGAGTTCCAGACCTGGCAGCTTGCTTTTTCACTTTCCTTCTCTCTCTCTCTCTCTCTCTCTCTCTCTCTCTCTCTCTAAAATGTAAAATAAAATGACAATGAATACAATTAACTAATTCTTAAAAAAAAATGATAAGGAACGTTTTATGAAAAAAAGTATTAATCACAAGAGAGAATAATGCTCAGGCCATGTTAAAATTAGTAACTTCTGGGCATAGAAGTGGAAGAGGACAGCATAAAGAGTGAGGAGACTACCACGAGAGAATACATAACAGCTGGTGGCATCTGGCAGAATGTAAGTATGAACTGCATGAACACAAATTTGTCTTTAATGGTATGACGGTTACACAGCAGACTACAGTTATGTAGTTCCTTGGTGCTGTATATATTTTAATTACTGCTGGCCAGCCAGTGGGAAAAGATCTGAGGATGACGACAACAGCCCATTGCACCAAAGGTATGAGAGTAGTCTGAAATGCACCAAGATGTTTGTAAAACATCTACTAATCACCAGATCATAAAAGTGTAAGCAGAGAAATTTACTCTCATTTATATCATTTATATCTAATCAAAATGGAAATTCTCTTCTGTCAGGAATATAGTTAATAATACACCACTGATCATTAATCTTTCTTTAAAAAGAGAGAGAGAGAGAGTGCATAAGCCTGCCCAGGAGAAACAGAGGGAAAGGGAGAGGGAGGAGAAAGCACCCCTCAGTGAGTCACGGTCATGCCGCAATCCCTTCACCATATCTCCGTATTATCCTGATTTGGGGCATGCAGGCACACATGCCGGGTGTGTTTCAAGCCACCAGATCTGGGACTCAAGCTATGCTGACACTTGTACAGGCCAGCCATGTGGGATCTGGCTCTCTTAACCATCAGGCCACATGGCTGGCTCTATCATTTCTCTTTTTACTGGAAGTAATGTAAAGTAAAAAATATCAGAATTTTTGTGTGAAGTTGAATGCTATTTGCATCCAAACTGTCAATAACAAACTCAGCAGTAATGTTAGTAGTACTAGACTGCTTTCCTCCTCCCTCTCTCTTCTTCTCCTTCCCCCTCTCCCCCTGCCCCGGGCACATTCACTTGCCAGAGAAAGACAGAGAGAGAGAAAGTAAGAAATCCCCTACGGGAATGGTCACACTGCAATCCCTTCTCCTCCATTCTCCTCTCAGGATTTTGGACACACACACACACGGCATGGTTTTCAAGCCACTGGGTCTGCAACTTGAACTGCAGTCAGCCACGTGGGAGTCCAACATCTTAACCATCATGCCATCTGCTGAGCCTAACCTTCCTCCTAAGAAAATATTACATACAATGAGGTAATCAAACATTAGGCAATCAAAAAAAAAGAAAGGCAGAAGAAAAGTATCACAAAGGTGTGCCAAGCAGTTGAAAAGATTATGCTTTTACCCAGATTTTAAAATATTTTCTATATGTAGGCGCTTTTTATAAATTATAGTTTGTTATAATTTTATTCTTATTGTAAATAAATATTCATTTCCAATCTAAAAATATACATACAGTATAATTCTATTTATAAAGTTGAACAAGAAAAATTAAACCACATTGACTAGGAATCCTTACCTAAACCGTAAGTGTGGAGTCATTGAGCGTGGTGTACACACAAAGTGAGGTAGGGCTCGTTTTTTCTGTCCATCGCCAAGGAGGTGAAAGATGCCCAGGTGTGTGTCAAGGTGTTTGATTTCTTGACCTAGGTAATGTCCACCTGGCTACTGGCATCATAACCACTTTGGAAACTCTACTTATAAAGCGTTTATGTGTATTTCTGCACATATATTTTATATGATGTTTATACAAATCATCATTATAAAACTTAACAGTTATGATTCAGGAAAGGAATGATTCCATAAGATTTAAAAAGTATATAACTATTGTAGGAATAAAAATAAGCTCACACTCTAGCTAGTAAAAGCTGTTTCCCACGAGTTAACAATTCCGACACTGCCATACATGTGCCATGAAAATAAGTAAGTAAATGAATAGGCAGTAGTGGAAGCAGGTTTTTCACTGTTGGAGGAGGAATTTCTATTAGGTGGTCAGGAAAGACATGATGTATCTTCCTGTTTTTCTATGCAAAAACATGTCAGGACTTTCCTGACAACCCGACAGATAAGGAAGGGGAAGAGGTTGGAATGAGCCATTTATGAATGGATTAGAGACAGCAACATCGGTAAGAACTCTTATTTAGCTTAACCTAGTTGCAAGTGATTGCACAGAAATGTCTGTGTGTGTATGTGTGTATTTAAGTACAGGTCGGTACCACACACAGGTATTTCTTTGTCAGCTGAAAGAAAAGAACCAGCACTTCAGTATCAGCATGCAAGCCTATTGCCCAGATCGTGGTTTCCAATCCCATTCTCCAATAAAAGGAGCTATGGCTTCTTAGAGAAATGGCTATTTCTAGGACTGGGATAGAAAATACACAAGATGAGGAGCCAGACAATAGCACAGCAGTAAAATGCAACACTCTGCAAGACAGATCCACACGGGAAGGTTCCAAGTTTGTATCCAAAGACCTTCCTGAGTGTCCCCATGATCTGTGATGGCTGAGGCTGGGGGTGGATTGTGGCATCAAAACCCTGTCAGAAGCTCTGTCTGTCTGTCTGTCTCTCTCATTCATAGAGTAAGTATGTAGCCCACTCTTTACGTGTGGGCTACACATAGAGATTTCCATCCAAACTGGAAGAGAAGGCTGAAATATGAGTAACTTCTGTGGTGAGACCTGACAAACACACAGTACTACGGCAATAATCAACACCCACAATCAAAAATCAAATTGATAGTTCATATATTAATATAACATGACGACAATGGCACTGGAATCCACTGAGCTTACTCGCAGAAACACATTATCCCAGTCTCTTCAGGAAATTCCTAAGAGGAGAATCGTATGACATCTCTGAGGAGTACTCCTTAAAACTATCCAAGCCACCGAAATCAAGGAAAGTCTGAGAACCCATCAGAACAAGAGAATAACAAGACATGACAACTACACGCAATATGGAATCCTGAAGGAGAGCAGAAAGGACAGTCGAGAAAACTAAGGAAATCTGAATAATATCCAGATTTCAGTTAGTAATAATATATCAAAATTGCTTCTCCAGTTGAAATGAATTACCATCTTACTAATGGAAGATGTTAATAGAGGGAGCTAGCTGGGAGGTATACAGCAACTCTCCGTATTGTGTTCTTAATTTTTCTGTCGCCCTAAAATTTCTCTGGAAGATAGTCTGTTAAAAAATTTTTAATAAGAACAACAGGGAATAGAGCTAACGAAGAGAGCCCAGAACACACTAATGCTGTCTTTGATAGAGGAGATACTACAAACCAATGTGGAAAGGACAGACCTTTGGATACGTGATTCAGGGACTGCTGCCAATTCACGTGGGAAACTAAGATGAGGTAAAGTCAGATTACGGCTTCACTCCACATACAAGTCACAGTAGGATTAAAATTCAAATTACATAAAAAACAAACCCTGAACATTACTAAGATAAAATCTTAAAGAATATCCTCATGATCTTGGGATAGAAAAGGCATTCTTAGCAGAAGAAAAAAGCATTACCCATTCACTAAAAAACTGATTTACTACACACACAAAAAAAGCTATTTAAAGAAATAAACATAAAAAGACAAATGGCTAACCAGAAGGAATGGCTATCCACCTAAAATGACCCAAAGAATTAATATACAAAATATAAATGAATTCTGGAACTTTAACTAGAAAGCGATAAATCAATACAAAAATGGAGAAAGGATAATAATAGATAAACCTGAACAAATGGAAATGTGCTCGATGTCAGTAACAGTGCACATTTAACACCTGAGACCGCAAGTTCTCCCCACCAGACTGGTAAAAGTTTCCAAGACTGGTAACATTGAATACTGACAGGCTGTACAGGAAAGGGTCTGTAAAGTGGTTTAACCACTCTGAAGGACAATCTGACAAGATCATTTAGTGTGCACATCTTTCCAGCCAAAATATTTACAAACAGAGAAAAAACTAGGGTTTCATCGCCAGTGATATGATCTATTAAATTGTGATACTACCGAAAACTGTGCATTAGGTTAGATCATTGAGATATATATGGATATATACAAAAACAGATAGGTACATAACTTGATGAACTCCATAAACATGCACACAAATATTTTATATATATGAGTGTGTGGACATATATGTATGTATATAAACACGTTTAGACTCTCTCTTTTTTTTTTTAAGAGAGATTTTTTTTAAGGCACCTGCAATTGTCAGAGAGACCAAGAGAGACAGAGAGACAGAAATAGATAGATAGAATATGAGAAATCACTCCAGAGGAGAGGGGGGAATGGCCACAATGCAATCCCTTCTCCATTCTCCTTTTGAGAGTTTAGGCTTGTACGTAAATGCACCCCATGTGAGTTTCAAGCCACTGGGTCCGGGACTCTAACTGCAGTAGGCCATATGGGAGTTCAGCATCTTAACCTCTATATCACCTGCTGGCCTTTTTTTTTTTTTTTTTTTTTACTCATAGATTTTATTATACTATATTAATTATTCTATAACTTTTTTCTATACCAAGGAAAAATATGTCTTGGTGCATATCATGGAAATAGCTCTTAAAAACATTTTTCTTAGTGTAGAAAAAAGTTACAGAGCAATCCATATGCCATAATAAAAATCTTTGACTTGAAAAGAAAGAGTCAAAACATGTTCATGTACATACATATACAGGATTTTAATGCACAGAAAATTCTTGAAGGAGGCATCTCAAACTGAGAAAGAAAATAAGATTGGGGAAAGAGGAGTATTTTTATGTACTACTTATGTCATGAATTTTTTACTTAGTGAAATAAGCAGAAAGAGTTGGAGTTGTGAGAAGGGGCAAAAGTTTTACGTTGAAAGAATTCTCCCAAACAGGTGTGGTGTGCATTTGGGCTGCTGTCAGTGTCTTTCTCTTGCTGCATGGCCCCTGACCTCCAGTCACCCTGACTCTGGTCCCCTGTTGACCTGACGATGGGATGGCATCAGTGATACTGCTAAGCAACACTACTTAAAACAAAAATGACCCCTGGCGGGGCAACCGCACCTGGACTGGGGAAACTAAAAGAGCACCGCCCACGTGAGCTGCCACTCCACACTTAGAGGCTTGTCCAAAGGCAGCCATGTTGGAACAGGCCTGTCTTCTGTGCCTGGCTCAAAGCTGTTGGGACACAGGTCAAAAATATTGAATGGGGGCTAGCTCTGTGGCCTGGTGGATAAGCAGCCAGATCTCAGATGGCCAACCTCACTGTTCGACGTCTGGGTCTGGAGGCTCGAGAAACATGCCAAGCTCAAGTGTGTGTGAACCCAAAATCCCGACAGGAGAGAAAGATGAACGAGAAGGGATTGTGGTGTGTCCATTCCATATGTTTCTAGGTGTGCATTAAGCAAGCTGGCTACATATGGAAAAGCTGTTTTAAACCCTAAATATGAGCCATATGGTGACACAACGGTAACACAATTTGTCCCACACGGGAGGGTCCCAGGTTCATGTCCCATAGCTTCCCTGAGGACACCACTGTGCATATAGAATTCAGGCTGACTGAGGCTGAAGGATCTCAGTGAGATTTCCCCCCATGTTTTTTTCTCTTGTGAACAAGAAATAAACTTTTTCTAAAAATTCTATAGAGGCCAATATTCTGTGGTGGTTAAGGTGCTGGATTCCTACATGGATGACCACAGTAGAGTCCCCGACTCAGCATGCCAGGAGTGTGTGCATGTGTGCCCAAAGTCCCAAGAGAAGAATGCAGGAGAAGGGACTGGGGCATGGCCAACCTCCCTCCCTGCCCCCAGGAGTGATTTTTCACTTTCCCTTTACCTCTCTCTGCCTCTCTCCAATGAGTGCACATGTCCTATAGCCAAAACCTAAATAAATAAATAAATAAATAAATAAATAAATAAATAAATAAATAAATAATAAAAAAAATTCTATGTAGCCTGTGCTCTTTTTCAGGACTGATAGGTAAACTGCCCTATAAATTTAAAATAGTCCATTTTAGTCATCTTTCAAAATATATATAAGCAAAAATAAAACTAAAGTATTTTGAGTGAATAAGCAAGGTATAAAAGCTACTCATCACACAACTATAATAAATTTACGGTTCAAATAAATTGTTTCTATATTTTCCCAAACCACTATGGAAAGTTAAATCAATCATTTTTATATAGCAGAAAACAATGTGGGACTATATAAAAACTGAAAAGAAAAAAAATTTTTTTTCTGAAGTAGCTGTCTTCAAATAAAGAAAAATTCTGCATAATTGAACGATCAGAATTTCTTCCTGAGAAAACCTAATCTTTAGCGTAAATCACAATGGGTAAAAAAGGACTGTTGGAGGATAAAGATGAGATCAAACTTACTAAAATATAGTATGGCTCTGCCTGAAACAGCAAAGAATGGTATCTGCAGTCGTACAAAGGAGAACGCCAATGTGACATAATACAACACAAAAATAAATTGGTGATTCAGCTTTTCTGAACTTACGGTACCAGTAATAGTAACCTCCCAGGCAGACAGTCCCAGCCGGTTACAGAGCAGTACGAAGGATCCAGTCAGTGTGCTCGGGGTGACGCAATGTTCTTAGTCACGCTATGCCACCAGTCCCTTTGGGGGGACTTAGAAATGCATGGCATAGACTCCGTCCCACTGCCGCTCTGTGCTAACAGACCACAGAGACATTTGGGAATCTACTCTTCGTAAACTCCTGCTTCTGGGGAATCCCAGCACAGGAACTCAATGAGCATCTTCAACCTCACCCACCTCCTGAACCAGATCAGAAGGGGGGGGGGGGTGTCTGACATCTAGATATATATGTGCGAGGTTTTTTTTTTTTCCTCTTCTTAGAAATCTTTTTCTTTTTTTCACAAGTTGATTTCTTTTGTGAGAGTGAGAGACAGAGAGAGAGAGAGGAGAGAAGAGAGAGACCAGTACCCTCAGCAGGAGCTCTGCCACGACCCTATACCCCTGTCAGCACCCTGGGTGTCCACACCCGCTGTGTACAGTTCGGCTGGAAGCCACGCGGGATGGGCCATCTGGACCTGCTCTCACTGAAGCAGTCGCACCCCTGCACTCCCCATCTGGCCTGGAAGTCTGGATTCTATGTAACACCTGATGGGAAGGGGAAATGTGTTTGTTAGTTTTTAACTGAATACCATAAGACGTGTCAATTCTTACTTCTGACAAGGAGAAAGGAAATGGCTATTCTCTTCCTTAAAGCAAAAACAGTGAGAAGTCTGAGCACAAGTGGCAAAAAGTTCCTGTCTGTTGTGAAATCTGAAAGAAGGGTAATACGGGGATGGGATCTGCCATACTGCCCTGCGTGTTTCAAATAGTTTTTTGGTTTGTTTTAGGCGAATGCAGGGCACTGTTTGGGAAGCAGCACTGGACAGAAACTGCACTGCCCGGACAGGGAGCCATCAGCCTCTGCACGCCAGGAACGAACTTAGGAAGCTCAGAGCTATGTCGTGCTGATTACAGAAAAATAAGTGCACCTGGCTGCACCTGCTTAAAGGGATGCTGTGTTTCACTACCAACTGGAAGATTTAAGTAAGGATGGAAGGAAAACGGCCCCTCTCGGGCTCCCGTACCTATGTCACTGCCGGATCCCGTCGACAAAGCTGGCATGATGCTGGCTGCTGGCTGCGGGCTAGGACGCTGCTCTCCAGACACTCTGCCTCTGGGAGCCGCAGGGAATTCCTGCAGCTGCGCTGTCTACCGAGCTCGATCACGGTCTCTTACAAGTCGTTTCTAGAAAGAGAAGAAACACTTATGTACAAAAAAAGTTTTCAAAAAGGATATCAATAAATGACAACATTTATTTAGTTCAAAATTCGTATCCTAATACATTCCCAGAATGATCACAAGTCTTCAGGATTATTTCTACAGACCACACGCAAACTTTAAGTCTGAGGGTGCCTAACTTCATCATGAGATTTCTAATGAAAAACATGAATGTTCTTCATGGGTCAGGGCTTCCCGAAAGATTTTTACATTTGGTTTGAGGACAGCTGATTGGATACATGGAGAACTTGAAGAAGCTTTTTTAGGTCCATGCCATCTAAAATTCCTTCCATCTGTCATCATTAGTCTAAGCTGTATTTGTCAATGTACAAAGGAGACCATAGAAACTGTCAGCAACTTCTAACTAGTTATCTTGGTAAACAGCTCATCTTACCATGACAGCTGCGAAGTTCTCTAACTAAGGACTGCAGATGAACTTGAAAAGATTGTTACTGGGACCAGCAGTTAGTGTAATGGCTATGTCACTGGACTCCCATGTTAGTCGACCACGGTTCAAGTCCTGGACCTGGTGGCTTAAATTCACACCGGGTGCATGTGCGTGTGTGTGTGTGTGTGCCCAAGATCCTGAGAGAAGGGACTGCGGCGTGGCCATCCCCTCTGGGAGGGTGATTTCTCGCTTTCTGTCTCTCTGTCTCTCTCTTGTCTTTCTGGCGAACGCACATGCCCTATAGCAAAAACCTCTCAAAAAAAAAAAAAAAAAAAAATTACCAAACCCGAAGAAAAAAAAAAAGATC
>NW_006159427.1:6288142-6319819 GCF_000334495.1 Tupaia belangeri chinensis
CAAAAAAAAAAAAAAAAAAAAGATTACCAAAGCTGAAGTAAAAAAGAATGATCTACGAAATGTAGCCAAGTAAATTATATTTAATAAAAACCAACTCTTGATATACACTGGAAAATAGCCACTTTTTCCCCCCAGTAATATCTTAACTCAAGTTTATCCCAAAATAAGCAGTGAAAGGCAGCTTAGTGGCCACGAACAAAGGCTATAGAATTTGACCTGATCTCTAATCCTGCTAGCTCTGTGACCTTGCACGAATTATTTCATCTTGTTAAGCCTGAATTTCCTTATATGCAAATAGAGATAACATTCATTCAGAATTGCTGGATAATTAAATAGGCTGAGGAATACAACACTGTACTCCTCATGGTAACCAAATAATAAACACCGGCTATTATGAATGAGGTTTCGTTATTGTTGTTTTCATTTTTTTAAATTCAGGAATGAGGCTATAGAATGAAAATATCAAGAAATTAGCAAGATTGGGGCCAGTAGGTGGCGTGGTGGTTAAGGGCTCTGGACTCCCACATGGCCGACCACGGTTCAAGTCCAGGACCTGGCAGCTTGATTTCTCACCTTCTGTTTTCCCTTCCTCCTCCCTTCCCTCCCTTCCCCCTTCTCCTCTCTCTCTCTCTTGCTCGCTCTGTCCCTCTCTGGTCAAATTAAAATAAAATAAGAAGTAAATGAGTAGAGTTAAAAAGAAAAGAAAGAAAGTAGCAAGATTAAAATGTACACTGGCCTAACACCTAGAAGGCAGCCATGTGGTTTAAATTTGGATCGATGCTGCTTAATAACGGAAAATACACTCCACTGACATTTCTGTAGAGACCAGGAGAACCATGCAATGTGTTTCAAGTTCGTTTTAATGCATTTTCCCCAATTCTCCATAAGGCAAATTCAGTCATTTAAAAGCACATTTTAACATACATTAACAATAACAAGAAAAACAGACACCACAAACACCGGAAAAACTAGTTCACATCAATTCTGAAAGCCTAGAGCTTGCTGATTCGTACACAGAATAAAGAAAAAGGAGCCTGCCAAAAAGCCCAAGCTGTAAGATTCTATTTAAGCCTTCTAAATTAGCTTTTTAATTGTCAAAGTTAAAGTATAAAAAAATATGCAACCAAAGACCATCTTGGACTAGACTCCGCTGTGATGGGCGGGACATTGTTCTGCATTATTACGAAGGCTGCTCTATTACACCCGCGTATGAACCCACAGAGAAAGAAATGCTCATTTTAAAAATGAGGACAGTGATTCTGAATATCAAATGAAAATACAAATCACTAAGCTAAAAATTTAAAAAGAGAGAGAGAGAAACACAAAGCAAGGTTCCACTAATGCTCACCCCTGAAGCCTCCCCAATGCTAAGAGGCAGCTCTGCTCTGCTCTGCAATGCATTACTCTAACCTTCGGGAGGAAGATTCAACCACAGGAAAGTGTTCCTTATACAAAGCAAGGCTTGAAATGAGGCAATTCAAACACAAAGCAAAAAACAGACCATGTATAATTTAAAGAACACATCCAATTAGCAGACTTTTGCTTCACTGAGGAAAAAAGGAAAACTGGCTAAAATTTATGAAATGTATACATTTGTACCAGCATGTATGTGTACATGAATAGGTATTTATCTAAGCGCGTATGTATGTAGCTTGAACTTCTATGTCATGAGAAAAGTAATTTGCATGGTACACATTGTGTGTGGGGGGGGGTACACACATACATAGAGAAATAACACACAGAGACACTATACAATGTATACTGTGCAATCTACCACTTTCTTCACGACAAAGACCTTAATGTTTGACTTTCATAAACCACTACACCATATAATAAGCCAACGGATACCAAACAAAACATGATGCAATTTGGCACAATCACATCCCATTACGGCTACAGCAGTCCTTACATTCCACGTCTGAGCATCCTTTCCAGCCGACAATGCAGCCGGATCTCGAAGGCATTATTAGCATTTCTCTTGTCTTATCTCAATGAACAGTCAAGGGTCAATCTTTCCAAAGAGGTATTATTTCCTACAAAGCAATTATCTTCTTTTTTTTAAGGATTAATATTTACTTATTACTTACTTACTTATTTATACGACAGACAGACTAACTGGCCGACCAACCAGCAAGGGACAGAGTTAGAGAGAGAGAGGAGTAAAGTGAGAAAGCAAGCTGCAAGATCTGGGACTTGAACCACAGTAGGCTATGAGGAAGTCCAGCGCCCTGAACCATTACGCCACCTGCCGGCCCCCAAAGCAATTATCTTCTAAGGACATATACAAGTATATGGGGAGGGGGGGAAATGGCCTGATAAAATCCTAACAGTAAAATGCTTATTTTGTGGAATGGAGTACAGTTGATGGGTTTAACTTTCAAACTGAGTTAAATTTTTGTAGTAATGATGTTATTTTCTTTGGCTAAATTTATTGAAAATTCTTTGGAATTTGTCAGAAGCCAGCCATAATTATTACTGACTGTTGTATGGAATCGATTTACTACAACGCAAAAATACCAGCTGTTACCGTATGACCTGAGAGGGATTACCAAATATTCTTAAAGCGAAGTTCAATCCATCTTTCCATAAAAAAGAGAAAGACCCAAACGCCAGGAACGTAACAGCAGTATCAAGTGCACCTGAAGCATTTACAATACCCAATAGAACTATTACAACCCTCCTTTAAAAAGGCTTATTTTTGAAATTTCATTATTCCAGTTGTACCTTGCTTCTATATATCACACTGTATCAGGTTCTTCTGGCATCGACCATGTGGAAACAGTGAACTATGCGAAGGTCTATAAGCTGAGGATGTTCCGTGTCTACCCACCCGATAACCATGAACGCTCCTGGGGCACTCGTGACATCTAGTGGTCAACCATGGAAGTGCAAGTGCTTGGAGCATAAAGCTTTTGAGCTTTCCGGAAAATTAACTTAATTCCCTGCAGAGAAACCATCATCTGCAAAATATTTTATTAATGTGAAAACACATACATAGTTAATGCAGATGAACAGAGATCAAGTAATTTGCAAACACGTTTCCTCTCTGCTGGGTAGGTATTCAAGAATATGTAAAATTTTTAATTAACTGTCATCATAACTAAACTATTTAAAAATTCTATTAACAGTCTATTGTTTCAAGAGTCAGTGACTGTGCTTGATAATACCATTCTTGATTATTTCACCAGATACAGTCTACACTTAAATTTTCAAGCTCTAACAGGCCAATGAAATAACACTAACAAGATTAACTTTAAACTTTTTTTTTTTTTAAATAAATCTCAGTTGGTATAATGGCTATGTCGCTGGACTCTCATGTAGTCAACCATGGTTCGAGTCCCGGATCCGGTGGCTTAAACTCACGCCGGGTTGTATGCATGCGTGCCCAAGATCCCGAGAGAATGGAGGAGAAGGGATTGGCGTGTGGACATCCCCCCTGAGGGGTGATTTCTCACTTTCTATCTCTGTCTTTCTGGTGAGTGCACGTGCCCTATAGAAAAACTTCTCAAAAACACAAAGAAAAACTCAGTCTGAAGAATTCATTAGTTATCTTAACCAACGAAACTGTGGATTGATTTCTGTTAACACTATTTAAGCCTTCATAAAACGTAACTGTAAAAATATACAGCAGGCAACATATAGCTTAGCAGCACAGATCTGCTTACAATGGTAATTTATGCCCTATTTTGAGAGAGAGATTTTTTGCTATAGGGTGCATGCACTGGCTGGAGAGACAGCGAAAGACAGAAAGCAAGGATGGCCACACCACAAACTCTTTTCCTCCATTCTCTTCTCAGGATTGGGCACGCACGCACACGTGCCTGGGTGTGAATTTAAACCACCAGTTCCAGGATTCAAACAGCGGTTGACTATAGGGGAATCCAGTGACATAGCCATTACTCCATCTGCTAGTCCCTTTATTTTTTTTTCTCAAGAGAGATTTTTGCTATAGGATGCATATCCTCGTCAGAGAGACAGAAAGTAAAAAATCACCCTCCAGAGTGGAGGGTCACACCATAATCCCTTCTCCTCCACTCCCCTCTTGGGATTTTGGGCACACACACACACGTCCAGTGCTGAGTTTAAGCTACTAGGTCCAGGACTTGAACTGCCATCAACTATGCAGGAGTCCAGTGACATAACCATTATGGCATCTGCTGGTCCCAATTTATGCCCTTCTTTAACAAGAGTTCTGAAAGTAAGATCCACATTCCTAATGGTCCCTAAGAACCTTTCAGAGGGGTTCACGAGGTTGAACTATTATCCTAAAATTGGTGAGTACAATATTGAGATTTGGTATCCTTTCGACATCTACAGGTGAGCAGGGGCATGGGGTAAAACTACTGGCCCCTTGGTGTGCACCAGGACACCAAACAGGACCAAGTCACCGTGCCAGCCACTCCCTTTCCCAGGAAGGTCGGGGAGCCGCGGGAGGAGAAAGAGAAGGTTCACTTCGTAATATCTTCAGTGAGGGGCTGGCAGGTGGTGTGGTGGTTTAAGGTTACTGGACTCCCACATAGCCAACTGCAGTTCGAATCCTGGACCTGGCGGCTTGCTTTCTCACTTTCCCTCTCTTGCTTTGCCCCCTTCTGGTCAAAATTAAAATAATTAAATAAAGTTAAATAGAATAATTATTTAAAATATCTTTAGTGAACAGGCCAGCTACATGACCTGGTGGTTCAGGCAGGTAGACCCCACATGGGCAATCATGTGGTTCAAGTCCTGGACACAGCAGCTTGTGAAACAGGCGGGGCACGTGTGCATGCATGCCCAAAATCTCACAAGCGAAGGCAGATGGAGAAGGGAGTCCAGTGTGCCCATGCCCCAAGTGGGTGATTTCTCACTCCCCCCACCCCCTGCCCTGTCTCTCTTCGGCAAGTGCATCTGGATCTTGGGCGCACACAGCCACACACATACACGCCCAGTGTGAGTTTCAAGCCACCAGGTACAGGACTCAAACTGTGGTCGGCCACGTGGGAATCCAGCAACGTAACCGCTATGCCATCCACAGGTCCCTGAACTAGTTGCTTTTGTTATGAGGCACCATTTTCATTTCAAACAACAATGAGAGGTGAGGTTTGTGAGATAGTGGTAACACAACTGGACCCATGCGGGGAAGGACCCTGGTTCATGTCCTGAGGCCTCCCTCAGCACACCAGCTGCTCATGAAGCATGTCTGTGACCAGGGCTGGCTAAGATGGCGTGAGGACCTCAGTAGGAGTGTCTGCATCTCTGTCTCACCCTCCCTCCTCCCTCCTGCTCTCTCTCTCACAGAAATAAGATAAAAATTTTTTAAAAAAATTAAAAAACTGAAAAACAAACTGTTAATTGGGTACTGGGCAAACATTTTCCTGAAAACAAAGAAAGTAAGTTCATGAATTCGAGCACAACTAATACTATGTGTTACTAATGATATAACAGGCGTTTTCAAGCAAAAATAAATAAATAAATAAATAAATAGTTTTATAGAACTAGCACCCTGAGAGGCTGTGCTCCCCTCACAGAGCTGTGCTGTCTGAAACACACGCACCCTGAGAACGAGTGCCCACGTGGCCAGCTCTACTGCTCCCCAATACCAAAGGCTGTCCTGAGAAACCAGGGTGATCTAAGTGTGGCGTTCCTGGTGCTGTGTCAGCCCTGGGTGTGTCTCAACATCTGGGAAATCGACCTAACTCAGTCAACCAGTGTTTTCCAATTTTCTCATAACATATCAGAAAATCACGGATGAACAAGATTCATTCAAAGCTCAAGATACAGAACAGCGGGAACCAGCAGTTAGCGTAAAGGCTATGTCGCTGGACTCCCGTGTAGTCAACCAAGGTTCGAGTCCAGGACCCGGTGGCTTAAACCCAAGCAGGGCACATGTGCGTGCGTGCCCAAGATCCTGAGAGGAGAATGGAGGAGAAGGGATTGCGGCGTGACCATTCTCCCTGGAGGGTGATTTCTGGCTTTCTGTCTCTCTGTCTCTCTCTGTCTGTCTGGCGAGCGCACGCGCCCTATAGCAAAATCTTCTTCAAAAAAAAAAGATACAGACCAGCAAATTTAAAGTCCCAACACAATAAATTTAATGATACATTTTCACTGTAACTCAACTTCGAGAAACTACCATGTCTTTGGTGTAACACCAAATATCCACAATTAACCGAAAAGATATTAACATACAACTCCCTTTTCCAACTACAGAGCTGTGTAAGGCCATATTTTCTTTATACCCTTCAACCAAAACATACATACAAATTCAAAGTAGACACAGCTATGAAAATCTGTCTCCTGCTGGACCACAAATTAAATAAATTTGCAACTCAATGTTTTTGAGGAAAAGAAAAGTTATATATGTAAAAATGTTACACAGGTTAATATGTAACTTTTTAAATAATTATTTTATTTAGCTTTATTTATTTATTTATTTTATTTGCACCAGAGAGAGGCAGAGCGAGAGTGACAAAACAAGTCTCCCGGTCAGGAATCAAACTGTAGTCCCAGACCCAGTGGACTGAAGCTCACACCGGGTGTGTGTGCATGCGTGCCCAAGATCCCAGGAGAAGGGATTGCAGAGTAGCCATCTCCCCTTGGGGGTAGAGGAGGAGGGTGTCTCGCTTTTCATTTCTCTGTCTCTGTCTCTGTCTCTCCGATGAGTGCAGGCATCTTATAGCAAAAATCTCTCGATCAATTGAGTAGAGAGAGATTTGGAGACCAAAAAATGTTGAAAACTGTTATTCCATACCACTACAGCAAACATTTTCACAACAGGGCTAGACAGCAAACATCTCATGTTCTAAGATCACTAAGGTCCCTGTCGCAACATAAACAATGCATAGGCGAGAGTGACTGTGTTCACATAAAACTTCATTTCCAGAAACAAGAGGAGGGCCAGATTTGCAATTCTAGTCCAATCCCTTACCCTATCTGCTAGTGACTTAAGGATCTAAAAGTATCATGCTTTGTAATAGCATTTGTATGGCTTAATATTCAAATAGTCAAAAAAAAAAGAGAAAGTTTTAAAAATCATTCTTTTTTTTTTTTTGGCAAAACTGAGAGTAAGTGGTATAATCCTGAAGAGGTATGCAAGACTTTTTACTGCTAGGTGATAGAAAACAGATCTAATAAAAGGCAAATGAATGTAGGCAAAGTAACAGACATGGAATTTTTAACACAGTTCTAAATTATAAAATCATTCAAATCTGACCATTCCAAGAATCTTAGACTCTGTCACTACACATAGAAAATAATAAAACATAGGCAAGATGGCATGGAGGTCAAAATGCTGGATCCCACATGGCTGTCCCAACAGTTCAAGACCTGGACTAGGCAGCTTGACAATCACGCCAGGCACATGTGCATTCCGTGTATGCCCAAAATCCTTAGGGGAAAAAGACTTACGGTGTGGTCATCCCCACCAGCGAGTGGGGAGTGGGGCGTGTGACTTCACACTTTCTCTCTCTGGCAAATACATACATCTTATGGAAAAAAAAAAAAAAAAAACCTGAAACAAATGAAAATAAAGTATGCCTACAACTGGTAAAATTGTAGGATGTTTCCATAAGAAAATGGACTTTATGGACCCGCTCGGTGGCACAGTAGTAACATGCTACTTAGGCAGTGCTGGATCCATAGGGGACACCATGGTTTGATTCCCCAAGCCGACTCGTACATGATGGACACGCTCACCCATGGTCTTGGCCAGCTGAGAAGGATGGGGTAGGGAAGGAGAGGACTGGCATGAGATCCTGTGGTGGGCTTTTTTCTCTCATCTGTACTCACTCAATCTCATATATACATATATGTATATATGATATATAAGTATATATATACGATATATATGTGTATATATATCGTATATATACACACACACACACACATATGTTTTTTACCACAAAAAAAAATTCCCAGTTTTCAAGAAAAAAGGAACAATTTTGAGAAATCAAAACATCCCACATTTTATGAATTCAAGTGTTCACTATTATAAAGTGAAAACCAACATCTCTGTCAGCTGGGAAGGGAAGTACCAAGCAGCACAGAAGAATCCTTCTGACAGAATCCCATAAGCCTTTAAAGATTTAAAAGGGAACTGAGAGGGCACATCGCTCTAATTCCCCGTTAGCAGACTGCGTCAGTCGGCCAGGGCCCTGGTCCACCTGCAGGCAAGGGCATGGACTAGCGTTCCTAGAGAGTCCCATCCGGCCAGGGCTCTGGGTGGGAAGGCACACAGGGTCACACTCCAATTCAGCTCACCCCCTCAGCCACCCCTTCTCTGCAAGCACAGGTGTGGCACGTGCAGAAAACCTCGTCACTCTGACTGCCCGAAGCAGCTAAGTGCTCGGCATACCGTGCCCTGCCCACACTCTCTCAGACTGTGTTCCAGCACCACCCATGGCTGTGCAAACCCCCTCACAGGCACGTGCTTCTCTACAACCTCTCATTACACTGACTATCACCTGCCACTAAGAAGTCTCGCGTACACCTGCAAGGACCAGCAGATGGCGTAATGGTTACGTCACCGGACTCCCATGTACTAGATTGCAGTTCTAGTCCTGGACCTGGCTGCTTAAAGCTCACACTGGGCACATGTGTGTGCATGCCCAAAATCCCAAGAAGAGAATGGAGGAGAAGGGATGGCAGCATGGTCAGCCCCCCCGGGGGGAGGGGGTGATTTCTCTCTGTCTATAGGGCATGCACCCTATAGCAAAAATCTCTCTACAAATAAATAAATAAATAAATAAATAAATAAATAAATAAGAAAGACAGACTGACTGACTGACTGACTCACTTTTTTGGCTCTGAAGTTTGTTATTTTTGGAAGAATGCCACTGGCTTACTAAATTGCCTAGTCCTCAACTCCAGATCCACCTCAGCAGCCCACTGGCATTCTCTTAAGTCCTTTCTACTGGAAAAGACAATCCTAGAATCATCTTTCATAATTAAGGTTCATTGATATGTTGGTTTGTCAGAAAGTCATAATGTATTTTTTTGTTTTTCTGTGTGCAGAAAATGCATCATGACTTCTCTCACAACCCAACAGTTCCACATTTTCTGTTCAGCCCAAATCTCACACTAGACTTCCTTGAGAATGGAACCTGTATGTCACATGTCCCTAAAAAGTGGCCCTATTCAGAAGTATTTGTACACATGAACAACTCCAGCCTTCCAACAGATCTCTTTCCTTTAGTTGGCCCATGGCCTGGTGGTTAAGGGAGCTGGGTTCCACATGGTGGACTGGAGTTCAAAATCAGCCCCGGTGACTAGACAGACACACACGCTGGGCACATGTGCATGTGTGCTCAAAGTGGAGAAGGAATTGTGGCATGCCACACCCCATGGGGGGGGGCTACTTTCTCCCTCCCCAGCTCTGTCTTTGAAACATGCATGTGCCCTCTGGCAAATTAAAAACAAAAAACTGAACAGTTAAGTCATTCAAAAGACAAAAAGCTCTCTTTCCTTGCCAGATCAGTCACCTCCGTATTCCACATACAGCAACAACACAGCCATATGCTACGAGCACAGGTTTTTAAATCACACAGACCTGAAATCTCGCCCCAGCTCTGCCTCACTGCTCCCTGATCTTGGCCAAGGTACAGAATGAAGTAAGATTAGATAAAATGATACAAGTAAAACATCTAGCCTGTATAGCAGCCAAATCAACAGACAACAGCTTTTATTAACACTCTTCAATCCTGTTTTCCTCACTCTCTAATTGGAACTTCCTCTAATCTAGCAAACTTGTCAAGGATCTGTAACAAAAAAATACATGCTTTAGTATGAAACAGACCAGAGTTTCACATTTGATTCTCCTACTTACTACATGTGCAACTTACATTAATGAAACCTAGGGAAACCATGTAAAATAAAGACTGCAAAAATGAAAACAGAGGCCAGCAGGTGGCAAAGTGGGTAAGGCACTGGACTCCCACGTGAGCAACTGGTTTGAGTCTTGGATCCAGTGGCTTGAAATTCACACTGGGTGCATGTGTACACGTGCCCAAAATTCCAGGAGGAAAATAGAATGGAGAAGGGATTGCAGCATGGCCATCCCACCTGGGAGTGATTTCTCACTTTCCCTCTCACTGTCTCTTACTGTCACCCTGTCTCTCTCCAGCAAATGTATGCACCCTATGGCAAAATCTCAAATATATATACATATGTATGTGTATGTGTATATGGGTGTGCGTGTATGAATAATGTTCATAATAGCTAACATTGAATACAATTTTCTAGACATTAGGTCAAAAACAACACACACTATTTTAATCCTCACAACAACCCTATTATATAAGCATTATAACCATGTCTTACAGATGAGAAAACTGAATTTTAAGCAACTTGCTCTACCCCCACAGCTTGGTATGTACGAACTTCATGCCCGCAGTCAATCATGCTACACAATGCCACCTCTTCCCTCTGCTATTTAATTTCTCAGTTTTCTCAATCATCAAATGAAAATAACATCTATGCACCATTTACTTCCTGTAATGGCTAAAAGAAACAACGTAACTACAACACTGGAAATATAACAGAGGCTCAAATATCAGCTTTCCCTGGGACCAGCAAATGGCATAATGGCTGTGTCGCTGGAACCTCATGTAGTCGAATGCAGTTCGAGTCCCGGACCCAGTGGCTTAAGCTCATGCCAGGCGCATGTGCGTGCATGCCCAAGATCCCGAGAGGAGAATGGAGGAGAAGGGACTGCGGCATGGCCATCCCCCCTGGGGGGTGATTTCTCGCTTTCTGTCTCTCTGCCTTTCTGGCGAGTGCACACGCCCTATAGCAAAAACCTCTCAAAAAAAAAAAAAATAATAATAATAATAAATTAGTTCTCCCCTTCCCTCAACCTATACCTGAAAATCCTTAGTTTATCCTGTTTATCTACTTTTCTAAGCTAGAGCATGTGCATGTATATGCAAGAGGGAAAAGACAGAGGAAGAGGCATTCTCAACAGGGTCTTGGCACACCACAATCCCCCTGCCCTAGCCCTCCAGCTCTTGAGGAACGGGGGGGGGGCCCCCATGTATGTGTATTTTCAGGCTGACCTGGGGATCAGATCCATGGTCATCCTATGGCTTCCAGTCTTGCAGGTGACTTTCATTACCACTGCACCACAGTACCTGGGCCTGTTTATTTACAAATAATAAAACTCCATACATCATACTCACATCCTGTAGCCTGCCCTTCAGTCACCTTATATTGCCTTCTCTGAGATATCCAACATATCAAGTAGGTTCAGAAAACAATGTTCTCACAGCTGCCAACCACCAATAATTAGGTCTAGAACACCCCTACCAAACAGCCTATATTTGTCCCACATATTTCTAAAATCTACAGTAACATCTTGCATAGTTACCAAGGATACTGTCTCTCTACTGTACACTCTTAGAGTAGATAATACAGTAAACCTATTCAAGAACATAAATTGGATTCTATTAAATGTCACCACGGCATTACCCAGAATTTAGTGAGTAATTTTTAAGTCATGAAAGATCTAAACATAAATCATTTAAGTTTTATTAAACATATCACTTCCTATTCAAATTAATATCCATAAAAAGTTACTTTCATTAAATAGCCACATTTAATACTAAACTGCAATCATTACCAAAATATGACCCTTTATTAAAAGTCTTTCATTATAACACTGATGTGATTATTATCAAAGGTAGAGTAAACTATCAGATGAACTATCATAGGGTCCTTCTTTGTCATTGTATTGCTTGAAGAAATAACTGAAACTGGGTGATTTAGAGAGATTTATTAGACTCATGATTATAGTACAAAGCCTAAAGGAATAAAGCTGACATCAGAGCAGTCACAAAATGGCCAAAACAAGCAGAGAGAACAGTGGGTACATATAGAAAAAGAAACAGGGGCATTCGCTTTTCTGTTAACCCTCTACTCTCATGAGAATTAACCCCTTTCTCAAAAAAGCTAGAACTCACTGAGTCTTGAGAGACATCATTAATCCAGTCACAAGAGCAACACTTCCATTAGCCAGTCACTGCCCACTAAGCCTCACCTCTTAACTCAAGGATCTAATTCCCACCCACTAGGCCTCATCTCCTAAACTCCATTACATGGGGGACAAAATTCCAAAATATAAGCCTTTAGAAGTTAAATCATCATCCAGTCCAAAGCACAAAGAAACCAAATTCAATAGCACATGATCAAAGAGGAGTTATTGCTGGAAGGCAAGGATGGTTCAACATTTGAAAAATTGATCAGTTTGATATATCACATTAACAGAATGAAGGACGAAAATAATTCCACATCATCACAATTAATGAAGAAAAAGCACTTCACAAACTGTAACACCTTTTCATAATAAAAGCACTCAGCAAACTAGAAACAGAAGAAAACTATTTTAACATAATACTGAAAAATCCACAGCTAAAATTATATTCAGTGTGAAAGACTGAAAGCTTTTTCTTCAAATTCAGGAATAAGACAAGAATGCCCACTCTCATCATTTCTATTCAAGGCAGTACTGGAAAGGGCAGGTGGTGGCATGATGGTTAAGGCACTAGACTCCCACATGGCCAATCACAGTTCAAGTCCAGGACCTGTCAGCTTGCTTTTTCACTTTCTCCCTCTGTCTGTCTTCATCTCTCTCTGGTGAATGCATGTTCCCTATAGCAAATAATAAAAATAAATAAAATTAAATAATTTTTTAAAATTAAAAAAAAAAGATAGCATAGGGAGTCTACGCCACAACCATCACAACCATTAGACAAAAAAAAAAAAAAAAAGAAAGTAAAAGGCATCCAAACAAAAAGGAAGACACATTACCTCTAATTGCAAATGGCAGTCTTATATGTAGAAAACTCTCAAGTTACACACACACAAACACACGCACACAACTATCACAACTAAAAAATGAATTGAATTCAGGAAGTTGTAGGATACGAAAAATACATTTTTGGTTTCTATACATAATGAACAATCTGAAAAAGGAAATTAAGGAAACAATTCTATTTACAGTAGCAGAAAAAATAATAAACTACTTAAGAATAAATGTAACCAAGGAGCAAAAGACCTATATAAAGTATAAAACATTGCTGAAAAAATTAAAGACACAAATAAACAAAAAAACATCCCATGTTGAGTTGGAAGACTTAATATTTTTAAACTATCCATACTATCCAAAGTGACCTACAGATTCAGTACAATCCCTATCAAAATCCCAATGACACTTTTTGAAGAACTAGGAAAAAACCCTAAAATTCATAGAATCTAAAGGCTATAAATAGCCAAAACAATCTTTCAAAAGAACAAAGTTGGAGGTTCACATTTCTTGATTTCAAAACATACTACAATGCACAGCACAACTGATGTGCCTGTACTCACATAGAGACAGATACAAAGACCAAGAAAACAGAACCAAAAGAACAAAAATAAACCCTCATGTCTACAGTCAAATAATCTTTGACAAAAATGTCAAAACTACTTAACCGTAAAAGATAGGCTTTTCAAGAAATAGTATCAAGGAAACTTGATGTCCACAGGTGAAATATAGTATTGGCCTCTTATTTTATACCACTTACAAAAACAAATAAAATGGATTAAAAACCAAACATAAGACCTAAAACTGTAAAACTCCAAGAAGAAAACATAGGAGGCAAGATTAATGACATCAGATTTGTCAGCGATTTCTCAAATATAAGCACAGGTAACAAAAGCAAAAATAGACAGATGGAACTACAAACTTAGAAATTTCTGAACATTGAGGGACCAGCAGTTAGCGTAATGGCTATGTCGCTGGACTCCCACATAGTCGACTGCGGTTTGCATCCTGGACCCGGTGGCTTAAAACTCTCGTCAGGTGCGTGTGCGTGCGTGCGTGCCCAAGATCCCGAGAGGAAAACGGAGGAGAAGGGATTGTGGCATGGCCATCCCCCTGGAGCGTGAGTTCTCACTTTCTGTCTCTCTGTCTCTCTCTCTGTCTGGCAAGCACACGCACCATATAGCAAAAACCTCTTTTAAAAAAAAAAAAAAAGAAATTTCTGGGAACCAGCAGTTAGCGTAATGGCTATGTCGCTGGACTCCCACGTAATCGACCGCGGTTCGTGTCCCGGACCCGGTGGCTTAGAACTCACGCCGGGCGCGTGTGCGTGCGTGCCCAAGATCCCGAGAGGAGAATGGAGGAGAAGGGATTGCGGTGTGACCATCCCCCCTGGGGGGTGATTTCTCGCTTTCTGTCTCTATGTCTCTGTCTGTCTGTCTGGCGAGCGCACGCGCCCTATAGCGAAAATCTCTCCAAAAAAAAAAAAAAAAAAAAGAAATTTCTGAACATTCAAAGGAACAATAAGCAGAGTGAAGATGGAACCTACAAAATGGGGGGAAAAAATCATTGCAAATCTTATATCTAATAATGAATTAACATATACAGGAATACATTGGAGGTATATGGGTTGTTCCAGACCACTAACATAAAGCAAATACTGCAATAAAGCATGTCACACACATTTTTTGGTCTCCCAATGCATAAAAAATATTTACACTATAATGTAGTCTATTAAATGGACCGTAGTATGTTTTTAAAAATGCACATAGCTGAATGTTTAAATAGTGCTAAAAAATGTTAACCATCATCTCAACCTTCAGTAAGTCATTATCTTTTTGCTAGTCGAGTCTTGCCTCAATGTTGATGGCAGCTGACTGATCAGGGTGGTGGCTGCTGAAGATTAAAGTAGCTATAGCAACTTTTCCCCTCCCCCAAAGAGGTTCTTGCCTGAGGGCCCATGCACTCACCCGAGAGGGAGAGCCAGACAGTGAGACGGAGAGTGAGGAATCACCCTCAGGGAAGGCGGCCAGGCTGCAATCCCTTCTCCAATTTCCTCCCAGGATCTTGGGCACACACGCCCAGCATGTGTTTCAAGCCACTGGGTCACCGCCGGCCATGTGAGAGTTCAGTGAGATAACCACTATGACATCTCTAGTCCCAACAACTTCTTAAAGTAAGACAATAACCTTTGTTGTACTGACTTCCTTTTACAAAGACTTTTTTCATTTTTGATGTCAGAAGACACATGCACATACATGCACACTCACAAGCGACAGAGAGAGAGAGAGAAAGCAAGCACCCCCCTCATAGGTCCTGGTTGTGGTGCAATCCATTTCCTTCTATTTCTTCATCTCATTTGCATTCTGGGCAAGTGTATACACATATTGCTGCCAGGGCTGGGATTCAAATCACAGTTGGTCATGTGGGATCTGATTTCCTCTGCATGGCACTCAACCCTGCACCATGGGGCCAGTCCCTCTACTGAAGTCTTAACCCCTCTAAGTCTCCCATGACGGCTGGAATTGACTTCTTTCCAACTCCTGTTAATGTTGAAATTTTACCTCCTCCCATGAATCACAAATGTTCCTAATTGCCTCTAGAATGATGAATCACTTTCAAAGATTTTTCGACTGCCCAGATTTACCAGAAGAATCACTATCTATGGCAGCTATAGCCTTAAGAATTCTTAATATTTAAGACAGTATTTCTTAAATAATAAATAATAAGACTTCAAAGTCAAAATGACTCCTTGATCTACCAGTTACAGAATGTATGTGGATCTGCAGGCACAAAATCGTCACCGATCCCCTTGCACATCTCCCATCAGAGCTCATGTGAGCTTAAAATACTCAGCAAACCACACTATAGACAGATATGCTGTCACCAGGCTGTTGTTTCCTTTACAGAGCACGGGCAGAGTAGGTTTAGTATCATTATTTTTTAAGGTTTTATCATAGTATGCATGTGTTCACCAAAAAGACAAGAGACAGTAAGAGGGAAAGTGAGAAATTACCCCCGGGAGGATGGCCACACCACAATCCCTTCTCTAGGTGGTACTGAAGAGGTAAAAACAAACAAAAAAAAAAGCTGGACCCACCTGAGAAGGTTTCAGGTTTCTTCTCCTGGGATTTGGGCACACATGCACATGCACCCAGCATGATTTTCAAACCACTAGATCCAAGACTCAAACCACAGTTGGTCATGTGGGAGTCCAGCACCTTAACTACCACAGTTGACCTCCAGAGTCGGCATCCTTCTTAAAGGTCCTAAGATTTGGAAAAAGGTAAATGAGCACAGGCTTTAGCTTTGAGTCACAGCTACATTCGCCCCTACCAAGGCAGCCTGCCCTTTGAAGGCAGACATGACTTCTCTGTAACCGTGAAAGTCCTAGCTGGCATCTCCCTCCATAGAAGGCTGTTTTGTCTGTTTTGAAAATCTGCAGTCAATGTCATCAGTAATGTGAGCAAGATCTTCCAGATAATCTGCTGAAGTTTCTATATCAGCCCTTGCCCCTTCACTTTGCACCGTTACGCAGAAGCCTCCTTAAACCTCGTGAACCAACCTCTGCTAACTTCTAACTTTTCTTTGCAACTTCCTCATCTCCCTCAGACTTCACAGAATTAGAGTAAGGGTGGGACCAGCAGTTAGCATAATGGCTATGTCGCTGGACTCCCACATAGTCGACCGTGGTTTGAGTCCTGGACCGGGTGGCTTAAACTGACGCTGGGTGCATGTGCGTGCGTGCGTGCCCAAGATCCCAAGAGGAGAATGGAAGAGAAGGGATTGCGGCATGGCCATCCCTCCTGGGGGGTGATTTCTCGCTTTCTGTCTGTCTGTCTGTCTCTCTGTGTCTGTCTCTCTCTCTCTCTCTCTCTCTCTCTCTCTCTCTCTGTCTGGCGAGCGCACGCGCCCTATAGCGAAAACCTCTCCAAAAAAAAGAAAGAATTAGAGTAAGGGCCTTGCTCTGGATCAGGCTTTGGTTGAAGGGAATGTTGTATCTGGTTTGATCTTCTATCCAGATAACTAAAACCTTCATCTCAGCCACAGGGCTGTTTCATTTTCTTATAATTGTGTGTTCATGGAAGTAGCACTTGGAATTTCCTCCAAACACGTTTTCTTTGCATTTACAACCTGGCTTTACTCTGTGGTGCAGGAGGCCTAGCTTTCTGGACTCCCACACAGTCGGCTGCAGTTCGAGTCCCAGATCCAGCAGTTTAAAACTCATGCCGAACGTGTATGCATGTGTACCCAATCCCGAGAAGAATGGAGAAGCAAAGCTTTCTGGACTCCCACATAGTCGGCTGCAGTTCGAGTCCCAGATCCAGCAGTTTAAAACTCATGCCGGACGAGTATGCATGTGTACCCAAAATCCCAAGAAGAATAGAGAAGCAACTGCAATGGTCATCTCACTTTCTGTCTTTCTGTCTCTCAACCAAGCACACGCACCCTACGGCAAAAATCTGTCTCAAACAAAAATTAATAAAGAAAACCCCCAGGCACATGTGTATGTGTACCCAAAATCCTGACAGGAAGGGGAAACGGAGGAGAAGGGACTGCAATGTGGCCATACTCCAGTGGGAGATGCTTTTTCTCTCTCCCTCTGTTTCTCTCTCTATGCTTTGAACATGCGCACCCTCTGGCAATTAAGAAAAAGACAAAAAGAAGTTAAAACATATAGAAACAGAAAGTAGAAGAGTGGTTGGCTGGAGGCTGTGGGTTGTTGTCTAATGAAAGTCCTGGAAATCTGCTGGAATTTATCCATACTTTGTACATTTTCAACTTGCGTGTCATCCTCTGAACAGGAGGACCACAGTTTCCAGGGCAAAACAAATGGAAAGAGGACAAAACCTAAGTTGCCAAGTAAAGTACCATGCCAGCCATCATCCGAAAGCCACGGGAGACGTCTGCAGAAAAGAGCATTTCACAGAAGTGTGCAACACCTCTGGGTGGCTCACAGACATGCTTGCTTACACTAATACTTCCTGGGGTGACATGATCTGAAACACCCTTCAGGATAAATTCAGTGTCAAGGAATCTTAGGGTTGGAGGAGGAACCTGACTGGGAAAAAAGCCTGTCAGGGCAGAAAACAATGTAGAGCCCTATGGCAGCGGGTTGTCAGTGGCTTCCTGTCCGTTCACCCTTCAGGAGGCGTGCCCACAAGGAACCGCGAGTGATGCCAACCCCGAACAGGAACCTGCGCATCCACAGCCAACTTGAGCTTCCGGGTTCACGTCTTCCCTCAACACCATTTTAGCAGGGCCTCCTAGGCCTCCTTTCTAGAATCGCCACACACCCCACATTCCCACTTACTGTTTCTCTGTGCTTACCATCGTCCAGTATGCTACAAACGTTTCGTTTCTCTTGTCTACTGTCTTTCCTGCTAGATCATACACTCCAGGAGTCTACATTGCTCACTGCTGGGTTCCAGTGCCTTAGAACAGCGCTCACGTAATGGTGGTCTCATAAATTATTTGTTAAATGAATGAAAAAAAAAAATCAATGCATAAATACTGAGCCCCTATCAATTATGGCTATATCATTTTTGTATACTATTTTATTACATATTTTAAAACCTCTGTCCACCTCCTTCCTAGTTCTCCTGTCCAAAGGATGAAGACAGCTAGTTTCACTGATCATGCCCTAAGACATTCACTAAACAAAAGGTGGGGTAGGTCAGCTCTCCCCAGTCTACAGGGATTCAGAGTCAGGAGCCCATCCCCTTTGGCCCTGCCTGCTTCCTGCTCTGCCACTTCTCCTGCAGTAAATGACTGTGCTAGTGTCAGTCAGCTGGCCTGCTGCACTCTCTGGCTTCACCCTTGGATCAGGTCACACTTGTGTTCACTGTACACCTGCTCTCTCACACAACAGGCTGCCGGTTGGTACTTCCTGCATGGTGAAAAGGCCTGGCCTTCCCTGCCTCGTGGGAGGAGCCTGGCCAGCTCCTCTTTGTGGTCCCCTCTCTGCCTTCCTATGGGAGCCAGGCATGAGCCATTGCTGGAGCCAAGAACAATGTTCTCTTCCATTTTTGTGCAATCTGAATTTTTTCTAATCAAAAAATTTTTCTGGGATGACCCTATGCCTGGTGTTGAAAGAAGCCAGGTACCACATGGCTGACCACAGTTCAAATCCCAGTCCCAGTAGTTTGATAAGCATTGATAGGACGGAGAAATGGAGCAGAAGGGATTGCAGCATGACCATGTCCCTCTCCCTCTCTCTGTCTCTGTCTCTCTGTCTCCTTCTGGCAAGTGCACGTACCCTTGGCAATTAAAAAAAGAATAAGTTTTTTTTTTTTAATTTCTTATTTAAGTTTTTAAAAAGTTTGTCTCTGCCTTTTTGTTTTTCCTTCATGAAAAAGAGTGGGATCTCAACAGGATCTCAGTGGTGAGCCTTCCAGCCAGCCAGAATGAGAGGCATGCCTGGCATGTTTGGTTCAACACAGGATCAGAACTCTGGGCCATCCCATATGGCTCCAGAACCACAGAGCAGTGATCTACCACCTGTGCCACCACTGCTGGGCCGGATTTCAAATTTAATAGTATTTCTATATACATCCATTTCCCAAGAGTCTCAGGAGGGTCAAAGAAGGAAAATATTATGTAATCGCAAATTAATAATAGTAAGTCAAGCCTCTGTGGTTCCCTTATTGGATGTAATAGAACCCATTATTTATACCCCAAATTCGAACTTCCAGATTTGGAATTTTTGTATCCCAAAACATCTCACCCCTAATTTACTCAAAAGTACTTTAGCAGAGACAGAGAGAACACATGGAAAAATGGTTCCACTTGCTAGATCTAAGGTGGGTGTATGAGTACTGTCCTTTTTGCTTTTCTACGTGTCTTAAAATTTTTATGACTGGGCCAACAGGTGGCATGGAGGTTAAGGAGACTAGACTGCACATGGCCAACTCTGTGGTTCTAGTCCTGGACCCAGCAGCTTGAAAATCATAGAGGGATGGGGCCGGCACGTAGCATGGTGGTAAACTCCCACATGGACGATTGCAGTATGAATCCCAGACCAAATGGCTTGTTTTCTCACTTTCCCTCTCTCTTTCTCCAGTCAAATTTTTAAAATAATAAAATTAAATAATTCTTAAAAAAAAAATCACATGGGGTACATGTGCACACATGTCCAAAATCCCAAGAGGAGAATGGAGAAGGGATTGTGACATGGCCATTCACCCACCCTGGGGGGTCATTTCTCATATTTTTTCTCCCTCCCTCTCTCTCTGTCTCTCTCTGGTAATCACATATGCCCTTTAGCAAAACTATATTTTAAAAAATTATGATTAAAAAGTTTTCTTTAAAAAAAAAAAAAAAAAGAACTTCTACATCTCCCAGGCTCCTGCATCTCAGAGATGAGTCTCCTCCTAACCCCGATCAGCCCACTTGGCAAATACAGAGATTCACACCTCGAGCTGTGCCCACCTGCACTGCACCCTGCACTCTCATGCCACCATCATCTTCCTAAGACCCTTACACGCTCACATGACCATGCTGATAAGACCAGCTGATGGCTCAAAAGCACTTTCATGATAAAGCAGTGGTCCCCGACCTTTTTGGCACCAGGGACCGGCCTCGTGGAGGACACTCCCTCCATCGATGGGGTGGGGAATTGGAGATGGTCCCAAGATGACTCAAGGGCACCACATCCACCAAGCACCCTATTTCCACCACTACCACATTGCAACATACATTATAACTGTCACACGACAAAGGGGTTCCCACGCCTGTGAGAAGCCAGTACTGCTGCTGAGCTACAGGAGGCGGAGCCAGGCAGCAATGCAAGTGATGGGGAGCCGTTGCAAATGCAGAGGAAGTCTGGCAGGCTCACCTGCTGCCCGCCCACCCCTGAGCCACGGGAGGGAGGGGTACTGGCACCAGTCTGCAGCCCAGAGACTGGGACCTCTGTGACATGGCTGTCTTTTCTTGTTTCTTTCCTTGCAAAATCACACCAGTTCCCTCTCTCGAATGTTCTATAAACCATAGTACATCCCAAAACACACTGTACTATGTCCGCTCTGTGTGTGTGCTCACTCTAGCTCCTCTGCTTGCTTCATAATAAGGACTGAGCTGCACTTATTATCACACCCTCAGGGGGAGCCGCGTGAAGTGGGGCCATCACAGCAAGTGGGAGTGACAGCCAAGTCAAAAGTACAAAGTCATACACTCTTTGTCAAACCTGCCTATTACTATTCAGCAATTCCTTTCAAAATCAGCAGAGGGTGCCATAATTTTACTTTTAAGAAAAAAAACTACAGTCACCTTAACAAAAGCAACTTCCACACGCTTCAAGTGGAGTGTTAAATGATTTTTTTCATGTTTCCAATAAATACTTTGAAAATAAAAACATTTAATATTGACTTAATCTGAGGAACCGTCTTTATTTTTAAATGAATCACATAACACATCAGAATTCTCAATGTGCTGAGTGGGCATGAGTTCAAAATCCTGAAAGGAGGGAGATATGAAGGAGAGGGGACTGATCAGTATCTATGGGGAGGAAGGTGCTTTCTCTCTTTCTTGCTGTCTCTGGCTAGTGAGTACACACAGCTGCTTGCAATTTTTTTTTAATCTAAATGTAATTATATCTTAAAAGTTTAACCGGCAGTTAGCGTAATGGCTATGTCGCTGGACTCCCATGTAGTCGACTGCGGTTCGTGTCCTGGACCCGGTGGCTTAAAACTCATGCCGGGCGCGTGTGCGTGCGTGCCCAAGATTCTGAGAGGAGAATGGAGGAGAAGGGACTGCAGCGTGACCATCCCCTCTGGGGGGTGATTTCTCGCTTTCTGTCTCTATGTCTCTCTCTGTCTGGCGAGCGCATGCACCCTATAGTGAAAACCTCTCAAAAAAAAAAAAAAAAAAAAAAAAAAAAACAGAACAAAACAAAACTAAAACTAAAACTAAAAAAAAATAATAATTATATCTTCTAAACCCACGAGTTAACCCTAAGAAAGAACCATCCAAGACCTGGTCACGGGGGAACAGAGGTGGCACGACACTGCAGGGCTGGACGCCTCATCCCATTTTAGTTTTGGCTTCTCAGTTTCAGAAAGGGCTGACCGCTCATCATGATCCACTTTAGACAGGACAATAGACTTCGAATTTCCTGGTGTTTTCAACATTCACATTTCACTTTGTGACTTGACTAACATACTGCTCGGAGTTATCACTCAATTATCAAACTCCTGCAGGTGTGCCCAATCTGGGCCAGGACTGTGACAGCGAGCACTGAACTATGAACACACTGCCTACACTGCCTCACCTTAACAACCCTGCTTTAAAGCTCCGAATCTGTGAATCTAGATGTACTCTGGGGTCTCTGGGAAACTGGGACGAATCACGCAGAGGGTTCTGAAGCAGGGCATTCCCCTGTATGAACTATAATCACTGTTACATTTCTGCCTTATCTATAAAAAGAAAGATGGGACTGAACAAGAATGGAATTATCAGAACACCTAGGAATTTACTCGGGTTTCTATGAGGCATGAAAACCCAGTTATTTCTCAAGCCTGAGATTCACAGTCTCACCAGCAAGGTTTCCATTTTCTACACAACCAGCTACCAAGCTCCATTTTCTTCAATATGTAAAAAGGAAGAAAAAAAAATTTTTTTTTTTTTTTGCTAGGAGGCACAAGTACTCCCCAATAAGAGAAGGAGAAAAGACCCTCTTGTGGGGCATGGTCATGCCGCAGTCCCTCTCCATCTCTCCCTCTTTCCGGGATTGTGGGCATGCACACACATGCACCCATGCCCACACGTTTCTCAAGTCACCAGGTCTGGTCAGCCATGTAGGATCCAGCTACCTTATCCACTAGGTCATGGAGCCAGCTCAAAAATACAAGTATTTCTAATATCAAACAGAGACATTAAAAGGCAACCGGATATGATTTTTTTCCCAACTTGGCAAAATCATCTCTTAATAGCAGAAATTCAGACTCAGAAATATGAGCCTATTTAAGTAACATCAACCAACAAATAATCTCCTGATAATAGACGCGTCCATTCCTGACACACGTGTCCAGCAGAGACTCCCTCTTACCTAAGAGCTACCAAGTTCTTTCGGTGTTTCCTAGAAAGGATTTCTTCTCATCTGCGTTCTTTAAAAATCAGGATGGTTTTTGATTTTTGGCAGAAGAGAAGCTGGCAAGGAGTAGCTTACTGAAATGCCAAGGGGAGTCCCAAGTGGACTGGGGAATTTAAGACTGCAGTTCCTGAGTTTTAAGGGTTGCTTGGAAAGCTCAGGTGGTCAGCAAGAGAGTAATGGTTAAGGGTCCGTGAAAAGTGAGAAGTCTGCACTCTGCACATCCTGAGAGATGGGACCAGATGTGAGGACTGGGTTGATCAGAGAAAAAAATTATAAATCTGCCCTGCCACTCTGTCCAACATCGAGGAACTCCATAAAGTGCCATGGAAATCTATAAATGTGGTTGCTACAAATGATGTGGAAACAATATTCACGAATCCTTTTCCTAATCACCTGACAGACCAGTACTAAGATTTACAATAGAAAATCCTCTTCCTTAATCTCTGCAACACTATACAAGTAAATTGTTTCTACTTGATTGTTCAAGATATTATTTCCCAATTACTAAAATGAGAAACTTTTGCTTTATCCACTCCTATGGGAATTATCTTCCGTTACACGATAACCTCCCTAGATTAAGAAACTCTAACAATGGCTCAAAAAGAGTTTTTCACTCTCGCTTAAGCCATTTGAGAACATTTCTCAAGTCATTAATTTCATAATCTAGCCAAAAATTCTAAGAGAAAAATCATAGTTGTGCAAGTTTTTTGCTAAGTGTGTTTTACATTTCAAGGGCTATGTTTCTTGATCCCTAAAGAGTATAAATTGCTATGGGAAGGAATGAGGAAAGAAATGGGCCCAATGAAATTAAAGGTTACCATCTGGAAACCAAGGGCATTACTGTAAACAAATGCTGTGGTGAGAGGGATTACCTAAAACCACGGAGCTTCTGCTGTGAGGTACTGATTCCGCAGAGGCACAGTAAAGGAAATAATAAAACAGCATTGAATCTTCCTAAAATCACACCTGATCTTACTTCTTTTAATATCCAGGACGCCAAGATTCACTATAAACAATAAATAAAAAGAACGACTGGAGACAACCACTTAAAACCTACCCTCCTAAATGTAAATAATAAGTATTAGAGAGACAGCCACACGACAGGTTTATCTCCAAATGAGGACTTGAGTGGCTTATATTTAACTGAGTAATTATGCTACCTACATTCTAGATGCGTCTCACACTCGCAAGGACAGAATGGCTGGAGGAAAAACAAGGTGAAACCCGCCAGCTTACTCATCACACTGAAGCACTGGCCAGGATTCAAGCCGGCCTGCCTGAACACACACCCAGCTAACGAGGACCTCGGGGAAGCAGCTGAACTTTTGCAATCAGGAAGCTTACACAAAATTAAGGGAAACCAATTGTGACCTCACATGTAATTGCCAGGTACTGTGGACATGAAAATGATTATATAAGGAGGGGTGATTCCAGTAGGAAGTTATACTCAAATAATAATCATGAATTTGTTATAAAATAGAAATCAGAAATAAATGAATTTTGAGCATTCTTTCCCTTCAGTTCCATAATTTTTTTGTATTCTTCCTAATAAAAGACAAAGGCAGTAAGAAGGAAAAAATAGTGTGAGAGGCTGCGTACCAGCGAATATCACCGGTTTCTCAGAAAGCAAACAATTACACAGTGCCAAAAGCCACGATTGGCTTCCCTTCAAAACCTCACCTTCAAAACTATACTCTGATTGGCCACAAGAATCCCTCAGATTTGCATATCCAGCACTTCATGATTGGTCCACAAAGCAACCAATCATAACCCACCTTTTACAACCAATCACTGCCCACCAGCATGTATATAACCAAGATCCCTGGCCCACAATCGCCAGACGACCCTGAAGAGCCTGAAGAGTTGTAACACCACATCATCTCCAGACTACCCTGAAGACTCTGAAGAGCTGTGACACCGCGTCATCTCCGGATGACCCTGAAGAGCTGTAACACTGTGTTGTCTCCATGCTGCCCACAATAAACGGACGACCCTGAAGAGCTGTAACACTACATCATTAGTCCCATCTCTCACTCCTTCCCTCAGGAAACCTGTTCGACTGTCCCCCGGGTAGGGACAGTATAGAAAAGGGATAGAACTCATTTTTTTTTTCATTATTAAATTTTATTTTGTCTTCATTTCTTTTATACATTCAATCATTATACATCACTTAACTTGTAAAGTGAATTCTCCCAACATGAATACACTTTGTGTCAGTCCAGTTGAGGATACTATACACGTTATCATCAACAGACAATAATCCATTTTTTGTATCCCATAAATGTCTTGCCTCTCTATTTTTCTCCTTAATATCTTTCCTCACATTCTCCCCTTTCTTCCATCTTCTTCCCACATTAAATCCAATATCTGTAACCATTTCCATGCTTCTGTATCTTCTAATCTTTCAGTTTCCACCATAGAGGGCCAATAGTCAGTATATATTAAGTAGAGACATACAATGTCCCTCTTTCACAGCCTGGCTTGCTTCACTCAGCACTAAATCTTTGATATTCATCCACTTTATATCAAAATCCAGGATCTTGTTTTTTATGGCTGAGTAGTATTCCATAGAGTATATGCACCACGTTTTTTCAATTACTTCATATGTACATGGACATTTGTGTTGGTTCTGTCTTAGCAATCGTAAATAATGCTAAAATAAACATAGATGTGCAAGTACTTCTCTGAGCATTCTTTTGTCCTTTGGGTAGATACCCAGAAGTGAAATTGCTGGATCATCTGGTAGTTCCATTTGTAGGTCTTTGAGAAACCTCCGTATTGTTCTCCACAGTGGTTGGACCAATTTACATTCCCACCAGCAGTGTAGGAGAGTTCCCCTTTCACTACAATGCTGCCAGTACTTTTTTTTTTTTTTTTTAATCTTTGCCATTCTGACTGGGGTTGGTTAATTCATTTTTTTCTTAATTTTACAAACTTACTGCTGGAATATTTTTCCTATTTCCTTGATTTAACAAAGTAACAAAATTCCAATCACAGAGCATTGTGTTTTACCATTGTGTTACCATCTGCCCTCAATAGTGGTTTAATCCCCACCCCCACCCCCCAGATACCAAGATCACCCACAGTGAACCAAAAGCCAAGTGCCTGCAGTGGAAACTTTACAGTACTAAAAAGCAACAAACACAGGGCCAGCAGGTGGCATAGAGCTTAAGGTGCTGGAACTCTCACGGCCAGCTGTACAGTTCAAGTTCCAAACCTGGCAGCTTGAAAATCACGCCAGGCTCATGTGCGTGTGTGCCCAAAATCCCAAGAAGACCCAAGAAGAGAACAGAGGAGAAGGGATTACAGCAAGGCCAATCCCGCTGGGAGGTGATTTCTCAATTTCCCTCTCTCTCTGACAAGTGTACATGCCCCATATTAGAAAACAAAGCAATAAGCATGGTTCAGTGCTTCATTTCATGGTACGAACTGGAAATAATATCATTTACAAGACGCCTGGGAGAGAAATCTAGGCTTACTGAAGCAAATCAATTAATTGTGTTCTCTTTATATTCCATAATTATAAGAAAACTGAAATACAAAGTATTAGAAAAGATACTAAATATGGAATATAAACCTGCCTAAGAAAGTCTTCTCAGATATTTTCACAGAAACATAAGCTGTTTCCACGAACATTTTTTTTTTTACCTCCAGTTTGATGCTTGCAACAGTTATAGTCAATTACTGATCAAGAAGTGATCTCTTCACACCTGATGTACCCACCAAGTAAAGGATGCTCACACAAAGGAGAAACTATCAGTTCTATCCCGCAGCCTAATGGTTAAGAAAGCCGGATCCTGTATGGTGGTTCGAATCCTGGCTCTGGTGGCTTAAAAAACACCCTGTGTTCATATTCACATGTGCCCCAAATTGTGATTTAATGGAGAAATAAAGGAGAAGGGACAGTGGCATGACCATGCCCCATTGGGGAGATGCTTTTTCCCTCACCCTTTCTGTTTCTGCCAAGTGCATGCACTCTCTGGAAGAAAAAACAAAACAAAACAAAAAAACAACAACCTTCAATCATTTTTATAAACATACAAAATATTTAGGATTTCCTGTTTTTATTATTGTATTCTGAAATAAAGCAAATAGATCTGAAATTCAAACTTTTCATATCACAACGATTAATGCTTCCCTTCAAAGAGACATACTCTTACTAACCGTTTGTATTCAACATTCACTAAACATCATTAATGATCTAATCTCTTCCTGAGGTGAATTTCTGCTTTGAATAACTCTACAATAAAGTAATACCTTCTACACAGTTCTTTCCTATTAAAGTTCATTAAGATATCCAACCATGCTGTTTTACTTAAGTAAGCCATCTTTTGACTTATTACCAGTTCACAGATCTATAAAGTGAGGCTAACTTCTTACATTGACAAAGCTACGTTTTTACTTTTTCACTTTGCCAGACGACACAAGTGCTTGCCAGAGAGACTGGGAAAGGGAAAGGAAAACACCCCCAATGGGACATAGTCACACTTTAACCTCTTCTCCACTTCTCTACCCTGTCAGGGCTTGGGGCATACACACACACACACACACACACACACACACACACACACACACACACACACCCAGCATGCTTCTCAAGCCGCTGAGTCCAGGACTTGAACTATGGGGTCAGTCATGTGAGATTCAGCTACCTGAACCATCTGGCTCCAAAGCTGGCCCTGACAAACAAAACATTTGGGGGAAGAGGGGAGGAGGGAGGGGAAGTATATTAACATTTAAGGTATGAAAACAAAAAACAAAAAATGGTATACTGATCCCATTTCTCTGCATGAAGTTACAAAAATAAAGAGAAGAATAGAGGCTAAAAGTAAAGTTTAAGGGCTAGAATGTTACCAGATTCACTATTTGAGAACACTACTTAATAAAGCTACCAGGGCTGGCTCCATGGCCTAGTGGCTAAGGCAGCTAGATGTCACATGGCCAACTGCACAACTGGAGTCCTGGACCAGGCAGCTTGTGAAACACAATGGGCACGTGCGCATGCATGCCCAAAATCTCAAGAGGAGGGAGAGATGGAAGGGAAGGGATTGGGGCATGACCATGCCCCATGAAGGGTGCTTTTTCTTTGCTCTCCCTCTCCCACTCTCTCCTTTTCTCTCACCCTCTCATCCTCTCTGACAACGGTACACAACCTTTAGCCCAAAAATAAAATGCAAAGAAAAATTAAAAGATACCAAGTTTACAGCAAACTTTTATATAAACTTACTCTGCCAATAAAACAATATATGGCTTGAAACAAAGTTTGTCAAAACAAGCTTTACTAGTACAGATATGCTATCAGTAAACAAACTTGTGTAGTATGTCTTTTTTTTTTTTTTTGAGAGGTTTTTGCTATAGGGCGCGTGTGCTCACCAGAGAGAGAGAGACAGAAAGCAAGAAATCACCCCCCAGGGGGGATGGCCACACCACAATCTTCTCCATTCTCCTCCCGGGATCTTGGGCATGCACATACACGTGCCCGGCATTGAGTTTTAAGTCACCGGGTCCGGGACGCAGACGACAGTCGACTACATGGGAGTCCAGCGACATAGCCATTACACTAACTGCTGGTCCCACTTGTGTAGTATTTCTCTAGCATCTTATTTGCTTCAAAGTATTTATTTACTACTATGAGTATTTCAAACCTTGGTAGCGTGCTGGTATTTCAGAACAAATAATGTTCTTCCAAGTGTTTGTCTTCAAAGATTCTAGGAGATACTTTCACAAAACCTTAGTTAGTAATTTCCATTGATTTGTCTGAAAGAAAACTGTGATTTAAGAACCAACTTGATCAGCATTTTCTATGCAATCTTGTCATCAACAGGTCTACCAAAAATATGTAGAATTAGGGACCAGCAGTTAGCTCAAAGTTTCGTGGCAGACTAGGAAGCTCAGTGATTTCTGAATTTTATAATGCATTTTACAAAGGCTTTGGTAACTGATTATATGAATTTGTAACTTGCTTCATGACTCCACCTGAATTATTACAGAACTCATAGAAAAATTTTGCTTATTGGGAACCAGCAGTTAGCATAATGGCTATGTCGCTGGACTCCCACGTAGTCGACCGCAGTTCGAGTCCCGGACCCGGTGGCTTAAAACTCACGCCGGGCGCGTGTGCGTGCGTGCCCAAGATCCCGGGAGGAGAATGGAGGAGAAGGGAATGCAGCGTGACCATCCCCCCTGGGGGGTGATTTCTCGCTTTCTGTCTCTATGTCTCTCTCTGTCTGGCAAGCGCACGCGCCCTATAGCAAAAAACCTCTCCAAAAAAAAAAAAGACAGAAAAATTTTGCTTATCTTGCTCTTGCAGACCTTTTTCCAAAATGTAAATTTTTTTGAATTATTTTTAGTTACTTTCATTCTAAAATGTTTACAATAATTCCATAAAAAAATAGGTTACACAGTACACAGGAAGCAAAATAGGTGGTATGAAACCTGTTAATAGTGTCTCTAACACACACACACACACACACACACACACACACACAGACTTTTTTAAATGCGTATATTTCTGGAGACCAGCTGGGAGCATGGTGGTTAAGGCGCCAGACTCCCACATAGCCGACCATGGTTTGAGTCTCGGACCTGGTGCCTTGAAAATCATGCAAAGTGCACATGTGTGTGTGTGCCTCAAATCCCAAAAGGAGAATGGAGAAAAGACGGCAGTATGGCCATTTCCCTTTTTGTCCTTCTCTGGCAAGCATATGTGCCCTATGACAAAAATCTAAAAAAGAAGGAAAGAAAAAAAAAAGATACACTTCTGTGCAACCTGACAATACTCAGGATCTGTGCAGTCATTATTTCATTTGGCACACACCATCTGGGGTAGGTTACACGTTTCACTCTTCCTGCCCAGATTCCTGCAGGAAAGGACTGCACCCAAGTCCCTGCAGTCCCACCATACCTGTGCTGACACCACCACGAAAACAGAAAAGTCAAACACAGGCACTGTTTCAGCTCTTAACACCAAAAGTCCATGGCTTGCCTATGAGTACATGTTGGGTTGTTGGAAAAGTCATGACGTATTTTTTCATGTTGGTTTTTTCTTTTTTTTTTTTTTTACGCAAAGAGGTATCATGACTTTTCTGACAATACAACCATCTGGTAAATTGTCAATCATACTCAGAATCTATTAAACGTATAGTTTTACTCCTCCTTGTTTTACTGACTGGTAACTACATGTACCCAAAGAACCCTCGCTGGGCGCTGACCAGGCCCTGCACTGGGGTGACTGCAGAGCTGATCAATCACCACTCGGAGCAGCACGGCATGCAGTGGGACAGGCTGTCGCCCACACCCTGGCAAAAGTCACGGGTGCACTAGCAGCTACTGTGGGAGGAAGCAGGAGCCGGGGTGTAATGTGATCACAGAACTCCCAGGAGCCAGCCCAGGCTGAGGCTCAGCTCACAGGGAAGCTGCACCTCCCCACCACATCCCAGCCTGTCCCGTTTTCTTATTTCACTCTTCAAAAACATATCAACCGAAAGGACCTAAACAGAATCAGCTGTGTATCAGTAATCTAAATCAGCAGGTCCCAATGGTTTTCTTCTCACAGGTTTAAATCTAGTGTTTTAACCTAAATAGCTAGCTAGAGTTTAGGTCCTTTTTAAAAAGACACCATTATGAAACCACTAGTTGAATGAGCTAGTTGTATTTTCTTTTCTTTTCTAATATCTATCTATCTACCTACCTACCTACCTATCCATCTATTCGTTGGGATTTTCAAGCTGACAAATCCAGGACTTGAACCATAGTTGGACATGTGGGAATCCAGCACCTTAATCACCATGCCACCTGCTCGCATCTCATTATGATTTCTAACACACAAAAATGAAGGCATAATGCTTAAAACAAAGTCTCTTCATTAGAATACTTCAAAAGCCTGCACATTCACACCAAGGAAACACGGATGTTAAAGAAACAAACAAAATTATGCTAGCAAGTATTTCTTAAGTTCTGTATTTGTAATAATCATCTGTGGGGGATTGGTTCCAGGAACCCTGAGGGCACCAAAATCCATACATCTCCAATTCCTCACCTAAAATAGCACAGTATTTGCGCATAACCCATGCACATCCTCCCATGTACTGTAAGTCATCCTGCTTCCTTATAAAACCCAATACAATGGATTTCTATCACTTCACGGGTGTGGTTTCAGTGTAATACACAATGCACGGCAAATTCAAGTTGCTTTTCAGAATTCTAGAGTTGTGTGTGTTATATATTTTCTACACCTATAGGATCTACAGATGTGGAACCCACCGATATGGAGGGCTAACTATAAATATTTATCATGTCATTATGATGATGAATACATCAGTGTTAACCCCCTCATCCTACTTGTTAATATATGCTTAACTGCCTAACAAGTACTCAGCTATTTCAAGTGAAAATTCATTCTATTCCAGTCTTCATGGCTTTCTAGAAACATACTTTATTAATGATCTGAAGCAGTTATATAAAGTTTCCTCATACCTACAGACAATTATAGATGATCCTTTCCTTCAATCACCTGTCACGATAAGGGAAACAGAAGCATGTAATGCCAGCGACCACATTTAACTGTGTTCTAACCACACAGTATCTTTCTTCTAAATGAAAATGAAAAGGCTGTTTTCTATGTGATACATTTAATTCAGTGCAGAATTTATTTTATGCCCAATTCCTGTGATTAAAATATTAAATGGTTTTTGCAAGTTACAGGTGCCTACAATATTACACTGTAAAATTTTTCTTTAATAAGCCTACTTCCTTACCAAAACTAATTTTCTTTCTTTTTTTTTTTTTTTTTTTTTTGGGGGGGTTTTCGTTTTTGGGCCCG
>NW_006159427.1:6320424-6357343 GCF_000334495.1 Tupaia belangeri chinensis
GTTTTTTTTTTTTTTTGTTTTTTTTTTTTTTTTGGAGAGGTTTTCGCTATAGGGCACGTGCGCTCGCCAGATATACAGAGAAAGAAAGAGAAACAGAAAGCGAGAAATCACACCCCCCGCCCCCCGAGGGGATGGTCACACCACAATCCCTTCTCCTCCATTCTCCTCTCGGGATCTTGGGCACGCACACACAAGCGCCCGGCGTGAGTTTTAAGCCACCAGGTCCGGGACGTGAACCGTGGTCGACTACGTGGGAGTCCAGGGACATAGTCATTATGCCAACTGCTGGTTCCTAAAACCAATTTTATTTATTTTTTTTTTTTGGAGAGATTTTCACTGTAGGGCGCGTGCGCTCGCCAGACAGAGAGAGACATAGAGACAGAAAGCGAGAAATCACCCCCCAGGGGGGATGGTCACACCGCAATCCCTTCTCCTCCATTCTCCTCTCGGGATCTTGGGCACGCACGCACACGCGCCCGGCGTGAGTTTTTAAGCCACCGGGTCCGGGACACGAACCGCGGTCGACTACGTGGGAGTCCAGCGACATAGCCATTATGCTAACTGCTGGTTCCCCCAAAACCAATTTTCTTAAGTCAATTCAGCAAATCATAAAGCCAGATGGATCCTTAATTCAAGTCACTGAATTTTTCATCTTTCAAGTAAGAGCAATTCTTGTTTGTTTCTCATGATAACACGTACGCATGCACAAAAAAGCGAGGGAGGAGCTCCCTCAACAGGCTCTCATCAGGCTGCAATCCCCCTCCCCAGCTCCCTAGCATGCCAGGATCCTGGGCACATGCACACCTACCCAGTCTACTCTCAGGCCAACCCAGGGATCCTAACCTGCAGTTGGTCATGTGGCTTCCAGGACTGTGGTTCAGTTTGCAACTGAGTACTTCACCAGACTGAGCCCCAACTAAGCAAAACTGCTCTTACCTACTCTGCTCACTAGTTTCCTGTCAAGAATTAACCTTTTTAGCAGTGATAAGGACATATGCTCATTAGCAAAAGCAGATCTTACAGACAGGAGGAGAATGAAAGAATGAGTGGTGCACACTGTCCTTAGTAGCATGAGGGTAGTTACCGTGAGCCACGAAATACAGTAGACCACCCAAGGCACCTGCTGGGGCAGAATGCCACTGGTCGGTGTTTTTTATACTGAAACAAGTAAAAGTGCACACCCCAAGCAGTCACTGTATATGGGGGAGTGGGAGGGGTCTTCAAAACGGTCATGGAAAACAGGAATCATGATGCAACTCTGCATGGGTGTCGACAGCTTTTTGTACTCTAATTCTCTTTTCCACGAACTTCTCAAGTCCCTGCATGCAAGGATTTAAGTACAGCAAACCACTGCCTCCGCCACTATATCCTGAAAGTGGTGATAACAGAACAGCAGTGAAACGCCACAGTACTCGGTGTGGTTATTCATGAGAGTACGTGCAGGTGGGAGAGACAGAGAGAGGGGCACCCTCCACAGGGCTTGGCCACACCACAATCCCCTTCCTCTGGTCCTCTGGTCTGCCAGAACCCTGAGCACAGCACATGCCCAGCATGTTTTCAGGCTGACCAGGTCAGGAACTTCAACTCGGGTCAGCATGTGGCTTCCAGCACCACCGCCTAGCATACCAACTGCACCAGAGCCTGCGACTCCGGTATTTTTAATGTCAACGGCACCTCCATCCTTCCCCTTACCTCCAAATACACACTTCCTAACAGCACAGGTCTCTGCACCAGGCTGCCCCTGAGTATACAGGGAGTGGATGTCAGAAACGCTTCGGTGAAAACTCCGGGGCACACCCTCCAACAGGTACGTGAACTGGACACACGATATACTACTAGGGCAGCAAGGAACTCATGATGTGCTTTTCTTTTTTTCTTTTTTTTTTTTTTTTTTTTTGAGAGGTTTTTTTTTTCACTATAGGGCGCGTGCGCTCGCCAGACAGACAGAGAGACATAGAGACAGAAAGCGAGAAATCACCCCCCAGGGGGGATGGTCACGCCGCAATCCCTTCTCCTCCATTCTCCTCCCGGGATCTTGGGCACGCACGCACACGCGCCCGGCGTGAGTTTTAAGCCACTGGGTCCAGGACGCGAACCGCGGTCGACTACGTGGGAGTCCCGCAACATAGCCATTACGCTAACTGCTGGTTCCCATGATGTGCTTTTCTATGCAAAACTGTGTTGTGACTTTCCTGACGACCCTATAAGCAAGCTGGTCTGCCTTCACAGAGAGGTGTGCCTTACATTCTAGCTCTCCATTTACACTACTCAACTGAACTTGTAAATGTTGGTGAAACTAACAGTACAGCTCAAAAATAGGCACACTGCATTAAGCTGGGTATATGCCACCACGGGTCCTAAATCAGGCACTTAAAAGCAGCTGTCATCCAGGGCCGGTCAGGGGGGTGGTGGTTAGGGAGGCTGGAGCCTACATGACCGTTCAGTTCAGGTATCAGACCCAGTGTGTGTGTGTGTACGACCCAAATCCTGAGAGAATGGAGAACAGGCTGCAGCATGGCCATGCCCCCAGGAGTGGTCGGGGTAGGGCGGTGCTTTCTCTCTCTCTTGCCCCTCTCCAACAAGTGCATATGCCCTGTGGGCAAATTTAAAAAAAAATAAAGTTGTCATTCATGTTTTAGGTTACTACTTAAGTTTCATAAACAATAATCCAGTATAAAAGGCTTCAGCTCTTTGCAAGCTGTACGCATTCTAACCAGGCCACAGGCACAGAAGACTTCAAGGTCTATTCCTCGGCCCAGCTCCCGAGTTCTCGTTCTGGGGGCTTGAGAAGGTTAGACCAGGGATAAGTCTCACATTTGAAAAGAAACCTGAGTCTGCTTACACAGGGGTCTAAGTTGAGATCACGCAGAAGCCAGGGCGAACACTCTGGCAGGATCTGAACTGCTCTCTACCTAAAGACACCGAGTCAAAGGCTTCCATGGGCTGGGAGTGAGCAGCCTGAATTTCTCAGAGGTTTAAGAAGTCAGGGCTGTGATGTGATGGGCCGGGGCGGGATGGGCTTACCTGAGGTGGAAGCTGTTCTTGCACGGCTCTCCAAACAGACATTCAGCGAAGAGTTGTGCATTCGAACAAGGAAGGGAGGGTCCGTGAAGGGCTAAGACCCCGTACCTGGCCCACCAGCACCACCAGCTAGACCGTGAAGTACTACAGAGCTACATATTTGCATCAAGGTCATGATGAACATGAAAGTGGCTCGTGAACAAACACACAGAAGAAATGAAAGATCAGTAAGCACTGTCCCTTCTCGGGACGTGGCTGTGAGGCATAATCTCAGCAGGCAGGAGGGCGGGGAGGAACCACGGAGCTGGCTCACATCTGCAGATGGGAAAGGCCGGGGTGGGGACCAAGGACGAGAGGGCTGGCCCAGCTCAGACACAGACAGAAGCCATAGCAGGAAGAGCACACTGGCCGACCCACGTGGAAACAGGCGACAACAGGCACTGGATTTTCCAAGTGAGGGTAACGATATCCACATCTCACGGCTGGAATAAAGCAGGGGAAATCGGGGTCACCTGGGAATCAGGGAGGCGGGGTGTCCACCTCCCAGGATGGCAGGCCTAGGGACTAGCTCAGACTCCATCCCAAATGTCTGCAGCTTCAGCCCCTAGAAAAACAGGCTTTCGCCACAAGACAGGGTTGCGGGAATCGGACAAGCAGCAGCCTCTTTCTAATCAAGAACTGAGACAAACAGGAGCACTAGACCCCAGGCCGGCCAGCACCAAAAATACGTGCAATGCAGAGAAGCTGGAGCTCGGCCCTGAACGCGCCAGCTCCGGAGGACGCATGACACCAACAGTAAGCCCGGCCTCCGGACGACGTGGAGCTTTGATCCAGCCTTCCTGGTGTCTGCTTTGATCAGAATTAGAGTGGAGATAAGCAAAACAGACGCAAGCCCTGGCCTCGGGGAACTCTTTGAAATAAAATACAATTTCCAACCATGATGAAGAGACCGAGCATTAATCTACACTTTCTCCCGACAGCTTGTGCAAGCACATGGAGGGGGGCAACGTCAAATCTGTTAGGCAAACTGTTTACTGCAGTTGGGATAAAATAAAAGGTAAATGCTGGAACAAAAGTGGATAGTAAGATGAGAAAAGAAGGTTCTAGAATGCCAGCCTAGGCAGTTTACACTGGGCATCGTGAGCTCGCAAGGAAAGGCCATGTTCAGAACTGGGTCTCAGAAGATTGATGTGCTCGCAGAACACAGAAGCCAAGGAGAACATTTCAGGGAGAAGGTACAGTCCTCATTAACAAATGCTGTTGATATGAAGAAATACGGAACACTAATTAGAAGGCATCCTCTCTACCAGTTTTATTGGATGGAGATTGTAGGGCGGGCAGGAAGGTGAGGGCAGAACCAAGCAGAGAGTACAAAGCAATGAGAGCACAGGGAGACACAGGCTTAGCATCGCGCTTGTGAGTCAGGGCGAGGGGGGCACATCTCAGAGAAGTTCTGTGTACAGAGCAAGAGTTCCCAGCAGAGGTGCCGATTTCACTACTGCTGCTACTTTTTTCTTTTTCCTGCTTCTGCTGTAGGGCACATGAAAGAGAGAAGGGAGAAAGAAAGAGAGAAATCACTCCCCGGGGGGGATGGCCATACCACAAATCCCTTCTCCTCCACTCTCCTCTTGGAATTTTGGGCATGCCCATACACGTGCCAAGTGTTTTTTTCAAGCCACCAGGTCTGGGACTCGAACCACTCAGCTGGCCACATAGGACCCAGCAGCCTTAACCTCCATGCCACCCACTGGCCCACTGCTGCTGCTACTTTTAGGTGGACCCTGGGTATATGAAAAACAAGGGGTGTTTAAAAGGACAAGATTATGAGCTCAGATCATATCAAGATGCTTTCATATCTTCAAAAAAATTAATTCCACTTTGCATCTTTTCCTAATGAATAGTGTCTCAGTGTGAAATCCCTACATCACTGTTAATAATCTATCTGTTCCGTGTTTCCATAGCCAAGAAAAATGTATCTTACAGCTTTTTTAACTTTATCAAGTCAATAGATTCTAACACAAACTGTACTTTTATTTATTTATTTTTTTAATGAAATGTAACAAGCATAGTAAATGCAATAGAAAAGGAATGAATAGTTTCTCAGACCTGGGCTTGAATCATATTTTTAACATCAATACAATCACATCATGAATTGAATACTTACAAGTGTCAGCACTTACATGCTTGTGATGTACTAGATTCTCATCTGATCTTTGTAAGAGCTTTCTTAATGTAGAGGTTTGACAAGTTGCCCAAGTCAATAAAGAAAGAGCACGCATGGCAAGGCTCTGAACTTGACTGATTGCAAAGATAAATGCTTTCGCCATCAGGCTCTGTGACCTCCCGTGACTCTGAGCTTCAGGATCTCATAACAGTTCTCTATGGTTTTGCCGAGAAGCAATAAAGAAAAGTCATAAATGAACATCATAACGCAGAAGGGGTCCCCAATAAAGGCTGGTTTCCTTCTTTTCTTCCTCAATCTTATTTTTGTAGTCACCTTCTTAAAACCTTGATAAGTTTACTCTGTAGTACTTCCTCTTCTATGTCCCAGAGCACCACGCATACCTGGGACATAACTATGACCCGGAACTGAAACTGCTGGCCTGCCTGCTTCCCTGCATCAGCAAGCATCTCGATAGCCACAGCCTTTGCCATCGTTAGCTTGGTGTCCCTAGTTTCCCGTGCATCTGCCACATAGTAGGTGCTCAACGTTTGTTTTTCATTAATTCTCATCAACCTTTAGTGCAAAGCTTCTACCTGTTCAGGCTGCCTCATACCTTAGTCACTAGGCCCATCAACATGGTTCCAGACATCAAAGTAACGCATGCCATGGGCAATCTGCTCCACTATAAGCATTTGTTCAGACACCCGCAATGGCAAGTTGGCCCATCACCTTCTTCTATGAATGAAGTTTTATTGGAACAGTCAGGGCCACCCATTTACATGTGGTCCACGGCTGCCCTTGAGTTACAAAGGCAGAGGAGAGTTCTGCAACGGAGACACGCAGGCCTGCAAAGCTTAATACATTTTGCGACCTGGACCTTTACAGAAAAAGAATGCTGACCTTGCATTACTCCAACCCACCCAGCGAGTCAGCAAATACTGGAGTATTTACTCTGAGCCTATCACTGCCTTTAGGTGCTGAGTAAATACATCGTGGCAAAGAAAACAGGCACAGCCCTGGCTTCCCTGGAGCTCACGGACCAGGTGACAAAAAAGAGCAAAACAATCAATAATAAATAAAATTCGATGTGATAAACACATTAAAGGAAAAGTAGGCCATACTATTTTAGAGAACAGTGAGGATGAATGAAGAAAAGGTGTATTTTACACGGGGTCAAGGGGAAGTATCTCTAAGAAGGTGAAACTAAAATCAGGCCTGAATCACTGGGGTTGGGGGACAGCCATGTGAGAGAGGAGACGGAAGCCAGCTTAAGTCTGGCTCTGAGGAAGAAAAAAGGCCAATGTGTTCAAAGCAAGGTGTGGCCAGACATAAAGGGCCAGAGAGAAGTCCCGATGAGTGAGGAGGACAATGCAGGCAGGGTTATGTCACAGAGCACACCTTGCAAACTAGCTACAAATTCCAATTTGGGGCTGGCCCAGTGACTGAGTGATTAAGAGAGCTGGATCCCACATGGCAAACCATATGGTTCAAGTCCTGGTCCTGGTAGCTTGAAAACACACCAGGTGGCATGTGTGTGCATGCCCCAAATCCTAACAGCACAGAGAAATGGAAGAAAAGGATTGGGGCATGACTACATCCTACTGGGGAGTGTTTTCTTTCTTCCTTCCCCTCTCTCTCTCTCTCTCTCTCTCTCCCTCCCTCTCTCTCTCCCTCTCTCTCTCTATCTCTCTCTCTCTCTATCTCTCTGGTGAACACAGGCATCCCCTGGCAATTAAAAAAAAATCTTAATTTCAATTTTTAAGTTTATAAAAGATTTTTTATAAAAAACAATTAGATTGGGACAGCAGTTGGTGTAATGGCTACATCTCTGAACTCCCATGTAGTCGACCATGGTTGGAGTCCCAGATCTGGTGGCTTAAACTCCAGGCATATGTGCATGCGTGCCCAAGATCCCGAGAGGAGAATGGAGGAGAAGGGACCGCGGTATGGCTATCCACCCTAGGGGGTAATTTCTCGCTTTCTGTCTGTCTCTGTCTCTTTCTGGCGAGGACACGCACCCTGTAACAAAAACCTCTCACAAAAAAAATAGAAATAAAAAACAATTAGGCAAAATTAGGGGATAATACTTGAGATTCACAAAACTACTCTTATGTCAGGAATATAGATAATGATATAGAAGCAAATCCACCCTACATACATCTAGCCTTTGCTCAGGAGCAAGGCCTTTCTTATCCCAGTAACTATCTGGACCTCCTTAAGCATTTCAACTACCTGGGGTGAGCAGGTGACATAGTGGTTAAGGCAGTGGACTCCCAGGTGACCAAGCACAGTTTGAGTTCCAGACATGGCGACTTGCTGTCTCGCTCTCTCGCTCGCTCACTCTCTCTCATGCATGTGCCCTGTAGCAAATTTAAAAATAAGAACGATAAATAAAATTAAATATATATATTTTTTAAATGAAGAACATTTTAATTACCTTTGGTCATCACCTCATAGTGTTGATTTTATTTTTTTTCTTGAGAGAAAGATTTTTGCTATAGGCCACGTGCGCTCACCAGAGAAACAGAAAGCGAGACTTCATTCCCCAGGGGGATGGCATGCCACAGTCTCTTCTCCTCCATTCTCCTCTTAGGATCCTGGGCGCGCACACAAGTGCTTGGCATGAGCCTCAAACCTCTGGGTCCAAGGCTCAAACTGTGGTCAACCATGTGGGAGTCCACTGACGTAACCATTACGCAATCTACTGGTCCCCAAGTGATGATTAATGAAGTATTTAGCCTCTTGAACAAACCAACTGCTGCAAACACAATTTTCCCCACTTTCCAGACTGATAGGCCTTTATAATAGCAATGGAAAAAAATGTTCCTAAGTAACGAATCATATAATAAATAATCTGCATACTAAAAATATAAAAGTAATATCCCCATTGAGGTACTACTTGAATATAGACAGGGTAATACGTCATAAGGAACTTAATAAAATGAGATTGAGATCTGTTACAAACAAGTCATTAAAACTTTGTATTTATTCCTTCATAAATCAGAACTGACTCAAGATCTTCCCAGGATTCAATACAAACTTAATAGTAGTATTACTAACAAAAACTGCCCTAAGGCCAGTCAGCTGCATAGTGGTTAAGGTGGCTAGATCCTACATGGCTGACTGCATGGTTCAAATTCCAGACCTGATGGCTTAAAAAATCACTTGGCTCCGTCTGTGTGCAGGCCCAAAATCCCGAGAGGAGATGGAACTGCAGCTTGGCCATCCCCCTGGGGAGTGCTTCCTCACTTTTCTCTTCTCTTCTCTCTCTCTTCTCTCCCAACATGAGTATATACACCACACAGATTAAAAAATACATTTTTTTTAAAAAGTTTTAAATAAACTCATTCACTCTCCATAAAAACTCAATAAAATGGAGAATATACAAAGGAGTTTTTTAAAGTTCATGGAAAAAATGAAAGTCTGAGTTGACTTGGGCACAAAAATATTCCAAAATCTGTATGTCATAGAATGCATTTTCCATGAACTTTTCAAAGACACTCCGTCTCCCATATATGCATCCCTATCTTACAGCCAAGAACATTTAGGCACAGACGGGCTAAGTATTATGTCGTCCTATGTTTTTCTATGCAAAAATGCATCATGACTTGCCTGAGGACCCAACAGCTCTCCCGGGGGACTCAGCTCAGGGTTTTAACCACTGGGCCCAGTGCCTCCCAATGAGGATATCGCTCTCATCAACTTGCATTCCAAGGCTGCTTTCCTGAGGAGTAGAGTCTCAGGTTCCTGGGAACATTCTGGAAAGCATGAATTTGTCTGTCACTCACACACACACACGGTTAAGATCTCTGGTGCTGGAAAAATATAAAATGATTTAAGAAAACCTAAGCACACCTTGGTACGTGCTTTCTCAAACACACTTAATAACAAGCTAGCAGCGACCATTAATTTAACATCTCTTCTATGTGACGCCAGTCACTTTACCCGAGCAATCGCATCTGATGTGCATGACAAGCTGTTATTAGACTCACATACACAGGGAATGGGAGTCTGAGGAGCTAGCATCTTTACTCTGGAGCTCCTGACGTGAGTACCGCAGTCAAGAAAGCCCCTCCGCAGGGCTGTGTGCGTGGAAGACCTGCTTTCTGCAGAGCCTTGTTCATCTGACTGACTTAAGACCTATGGTGGAAGCAGGTGGAGAACCTTCTGTGCTGCTCTAATCCCACTGCTCCCACCATAAGAATGGAAAAGGGATGGGGCCAGCAGGTGGCATGGTGGTTAAGGTGCTAGACTCCTATGTGGCTGACTGTGGTTCAAGCCCCAGACCTGGCAGCTTGCTTTCTCACTTTTTCTCTCTGTCTTACTCTGGTCAAATTAAATTTTAATCATAATAAATTAAAATAAATAATTCTTTTTTAAAAATGGAAAAGGAGAACACATCAGTTCTTGCCTTACCAGGTGAAGCCCCTGGCAGCAGGCACCACACAGAGCACGGCGATGCCATATCCTCAATGCCCAGAACCTCAGCGGCCAACAGTACATGCTCAATAAGTGGTACAGATTTTAACTGAATTCCAAGCGTCTAGGCCGAACGTGCAGGAGCCCAGCCTGGGTAACCATCCTGTCCCCACCCTCCTCAGAGATTCCCACAGAGAAGACAACCTGCTATCAATCTAAACTAAATCACCAACATCAGATCATTAATCAGCCAGAGGAATTGGTTTCAAAGTCTGAATATTTTAAACATAAAATTAGGCAGCAGTACTTCAAACTATATAAAATCAGATAATGAAACTTCAGTCTCTGATTAGAGTGCTCAAGGTCAGGGCATTCTAGAAGAACTGGATATGAGAATAAAAAGGGAGCCGGACTGGAGTTAGGGACAGTGCCCCCAGTTTCCGCTGGTTTTCTCAGCAACAGCTGCAAGGCCATGGCCGCCCCAGGCTCCTCTGCGCCTCAGGTTTTCCCAGATGCAAACTGAACAGGTGAGCCAGACGATTCCCAAGACCCATTCCAGCTTCTCTGCTCTGTGACTTTAGCTTGGCAGGTGCCCCTGGACACCGATGGCCAACACAGGCAAAGGGGTGACCCGCTTCAAGGACAAAGAGGCATCTGTGGAAGTCCCTGAGGAACATGAGATGTGAGGGCTCCAAGAAACAGGAAGTTAAGGCACGTGAAGGGCTGGTTCTCCTCTAGTGCCGAATACCTCTGAGGTTAGGATCACCATATGCAGCAACCCTGCTATTCTGGAGGTTTTATGTGATGCTTAAAACACTGCTTGGGGCCAGCCCCAAGGCACAAAGCTAAAGCACTGCTCCCGAGAAGCCGGATCACACATGGCCACCGTGAATTCAGATCCCCAGCTCAGTCAACCTGAGACACGCCGGGCACGTGTGTGACTGCGCAGAGACAGGAGGAAGGGACCACACGGGACCAGACCCTGGGCTGGGTGCTCACCTCTCTCTGTTTCCACATGCATGCACACACACTCCCTCATGATGATAAATAAAATGGGACCAGCAGATAGTGTGGTGGTTAAGGTGCTGGACACTCCCACATGGCCAACCATGGTTCGATTCCTAAACCTGCTGGCTTCCTTTCTCACTTCCCACCACCCCCCTGTGTGTGTGTGTGTGTGTGTCACTCTGGTCAAGTTAAAAAGAATGAAAAAATTAAATAATTGTTTTTTTAAAAAAAGAAAATACTTTAATGAAAAATAGAAAAAGAAAAAAAACCACACACTAAGAGTAGCAACTGACACTTCCATGAAGGGTTAGGGTGGGGGCAAGGCAGCTAGGCCTACTTCCCAGTATCCACGGGCCCTGCTGGCTACCCTCAACATCTCCACCCAGTTTTCCTTAAATTCCCAGATGCAAACTGAACAGGTGAGCCAGACGATTCCCAAGACCCATTCCAGCTTCTCTGCTCTGTGACTTTAGCTTGGCAGGTGCCCCTGGACACCGATGGCCAACACAGGCAAAGGGGTGACCCGCTTCAAGGACAAAGAGGCATCTGTGGAAGTCCCTGAGGAACATGAGATGTGAGGGCTCCAAGAAACAGGAAGTTAAGGCACGTGAAGGGCTGGTTCTCCTCTAGTGCCGAATACCTCTGAGGTTAGGATCACCATATGCAGCAACCCTGCTATTCTGGAGGTTTTATGTGATGCTTAAAACACTGCTTGGGGCCAGCCCCAAGGCACAAAGCTAAAGCACTGCTCCCGAGAAGCCGGATCACACATGGCCACCGTGAATTCAGATCCCCAGCTCAGTCAACCTGAGACACGCCGGGCACGTGTGTGACTGCGCAGAGACAGGAGGAAGGGACCACACGGGACCAGACCCTGGGCTGGGTGCTCACCTCTCTCTGTTTCCACATGCATGCACACACACTCCCTCATGATGATAAATAAAATGGGACCAGCAGATAGTGTGGTGGTTAAGGTGCTGGACACTCCCACATGGCCAACCATGGTTCGATTCCTAAACCTGCTGGCTTCCTTTCTCACTTCCCCCCACCCCCCTGTGTGTGTGTGTGTGTGTGTCACTCTGGTCAAGTTAAAAAGAATGAAAAAATTAAATAATTGTTTTTTTAAAAAAAGAAAATACTTTAATGAAAAATAGAAAAAGAAAAAAAACCACACACTAAGAGTAGCAACTGACACTTCCATGAAGGGTTAGGGTGGGGGCAAGGCAGCTAGGCCTACTTCCCAGTATCCACGGGGCCCTGCTGGCTACCCTCAACATCTCCACCCAGTTTTCCTTAAATCTTCAGTAGAAAGGAAAAGATTTATTGCTAAACGTGTCTAACAATACCACCTGACCACAAGTTAGAAACGACTTGGGGAACCTGCTGAGCTGGAGTTTATCAGATCCAGCCACTGCACTATCTGGGCTGCTGTTTTGGAGAAGGCATTGTGAAGCTTGAGAGAGTTTGGAGACCACAGCCCTCTGAAATAAGGGCATCTGGCTTTTCCTCTAGGGACATTAAATGCCATCGACAACTCTGGGTGGGACTGCCCCAACCACCTGGTTTTTTAACTTTTTAGCCAACAGTAAGCTGGTTGCTGGTATTCATATTTAAAGGCAGAACTGTTTTACCTCATCATGACCTGTAAGAGGTGTGTTTTAATTTTTTAAAAGAACTATGTTAATCTAACTAGTTCATGTGCATAATTTTAAAAGACACAAAAGAGTTTACAAATGTGGTTTCTAAGCAAAAGGGATTTAAGCAGGATTTGCGAGGACGGTGCCATTCCTTTTAGAGCTGTGCATTCTATCTTTCTGTCAGGAGCCAAGAAACTTGTAGACCACCTCACTGTAGAGGGCAGGCAACAGCCACGGGCTCGGAAACCCATCTGCCTTCCGTGGACAGAAAAGCATCAGGCAGTGGGGCCAGAGTTTCTCTAACACCTTCAGGGGATGTCCAGGATGTCTTCCACGACAGCAGCCACTAATTTCACGCCAACCAACAACTCAGTTAATAGTCTGTTGGTACGCCAATAAAAAGTGACACTGTTCTCTTGCTAATCTGGCTTGATTCAGGAGTTTATTTTAAAACATCTAAAAGAGTGTATGATCTACATACCCTTTAAGTATTCCTCCCTAAATATTCTTCATTCAAGCAAGACTTCAATAAATACCAAACGACAGGGAGCACCTGCTCGTCTTCCCTGAGAAATGTCTGGAGGGCACCTACTTGAGGTTACTAGGTCCGTCCGCCTTAAGAAGTCTAAGGGCAGGGTTCAGATTCTTCTGTGAAAGCTGAGGAACTAGGAAGGAAGCAAGACTTGAATAAAAAGTCAGCTCACTGCAGATTCAGGGACACCCAAGGAACCAAGGACTCCCCTTTGAAAGCCAGGCAGGCAGACTAATGGACAGTTCTATTCTATAAAGAAGGATGATGAGCCTCTGAGCTGAAAAATACTGAGGTGGGAATGAGACGACACATCTCCGGCCAAACGAAATGCACCTCAACATTCGTAATTTAGACCAATGATTCCTCCAAATTACTTGGCAAATGTACTTCAAAATGTGCTATTTACCGAGGTAGGTCCAACTCATGAAAATTCACCAAGCCATACACTTATACGTGCTTTTCTGCATGCTATTTATTTTTCCTTAGGTTTCTGTAATTGCGTTATAGAGGAGAGAGAGAGAGAGAGAGAGACAGAGAGAAGGAAAGCGAGAAATCACCACTCAGGAGGGATGGCCATGACATAATGCCTTCTCCATTCTCATTTTGCAATTCTGCTGAGCACACATGCACACATGCCAGCATGATTTTTAAGCTGCCGTGTCCAGGACTCAAACTGCAGTCAACCAAGTGGGAGTCCTGCACCTTAACCACCACACCATTTGTTGTCCCCTATACCTGGCTCTGAAGTTTTATTTACATCTGTACATATATTAAGTACATGTGTACACATATCCATATATGTATGTATACAGATTACTGAACAGAGGTAATTAAGGTACTTACTGATCCTAAAATAATAAAAAGAAAACCATTATCTACAAGCACTAAAAACTTAAAATATGTCTTCTGGAAAATAATTTCATTTCAAAAGCAATTGCTGATGAATAATCATCAGATATAGGTCAATGTCTCCCTCGACTGGATTTCATTAAAAAAAGAATAAAAATTTTAAAAATTAAAAAAAAAAAAAAGAAAGAAGGGGGAAAGGATATATGGATGATGCCTGGAAATGCATCATCTGGGGGCTGGATGGGGCACAGCAGTAATCCAACTGACTCACATGAGAAAGGTCCTGGGTTCGCGTCCCCCGACCTCCCTGAGCGGGCCCGGCGTGAGCATGCATGCCCACCACCTTGACGGTAAGACCAGAAGACTACGTATGGTGCCAAGGCCCCAATGGAGGTGTCTCTCTCTGTCTCTATGTGTGTGCTGGTCTCGTTCTCTCCCTCATAGAATAAACAAACTTTTAGAAAAGGAATCTGGAGTAGTCTAAGAGAGATTAAGTCTCTTATGTCTTCTGATACAACCTCAAAAGAATTCTATCTAGAAAACATCACGGCTGAAGAGAGAGTACATGTATTCAGCTCGCTGCACTTGGTCAAGATTTCCTAGGTAACCTCTTCACTGGCTCAGTTATAAGGTCACTGGAGACGCACCAGCTACTCCGCTCAGCCTGTGGAGGAAGAGGAACTTCAGGGAAAGGAAAGAATTCGCCCTGCCCTCACATTCCAGGTCAGTGGCCCACTTACCTTAATGCTTATATCGGCATTACAGCTATCAACAGTAAGATAAACAGCGTCAAGAGGGCAAGGTATCCACAGTGTTAACCCTGCACAGGCCACAAATAACACCACTCAACTCACAGACTACCTTGGGCACAGGCTGCCTGGACAACCTCCTCCCCATGTCCTGCTTCCAAAAGGTTAAAAAAAAAAAGTACAGGGAACCAGCAGTTAGCGTAATGGCTATGTCACTGGACTCCCACATAGTCGACCGTGGTTCACGTCCCGGACCCGGTGGCTTCAAACTCACGCCGGGCACGTGTGCATGCGTGCCCAAGATCCCGAGAGGAGAATGGAGGAGAAGGGACTGCGGTGTGACCATCCCCCCTGGGGGGTGATTTCTCGCTCTCTGTCTCTGTCTCTCTCTCTGTCAGTCTGGCGAGCGCACGCGCCCTATAGCAAAAAAAACCTCTCCAAAAAAAAAAAAAAAAGTGCATAGCTATGAAAATAAACTTCATTACCAGCCCCTCCCACTGTCCATATGCCATCAACTTCTATATCGTAACAAGTGACCAGAAGCCACTCTCACTACTGCCTGTCTAATCGTACTTTATTCTGCTCTAGTTCCACTTCTATGGTTAGGTTTAGCCTTCCATGCGAAGGTACCAAGAGGGAAACCAGATAGTATTCATCTTTGTATCTACCTGGAGCCTAACATAGTACCTTTCCAATAAGAGGAATTCGATAAAACCTGGATGAAATCAGTGACTCCAGGGTTACTGCAGAGCGTGAAGATGCTGCCGCTGCACAGTACCACATCTGGCTGCAATTATGACAGGTAAGCTGGCACCTCCAGGTCTCCGTCCCTACCCCAGACTGGCTGTACAGTCAGGAACCATCCACAGTTGATGTGCAGACATTTGAAACTCAACCTGATGAAAAGCAAACTTACTGTGGGTCCCAGAGAGTGATGCGGCAATAAAATGTAAGAGAGATGCAGAGAGAGGGGAGAGAGACAGAGTCTCTGTGAGGCTGACCCAATGCATGCACGGACTGGACTTGAAGGAAGAAAACCAAAACGCCAAAAAAACTGCTCCGATGACCCCTCAGGTCCAAACCTCTCCGTTGTTGTTGTTGTTGTTGTTCTTTTTATTTTTTCCCCTAACCAACTGAATTTTATTTGTTGCATAATAAGCCACCTAACATCTTTCAAGTAAAAAAAAAAAAAAAATACTGAATTTGAACAAAGATATCACAAAGAATTAGAGCCCAATTAAAATCAGCCTTGGAGAGGGGATACAATTTTACTCAATTAAGGAAAACATTTTTTATAGACCACAGATTAGCTTATTTTTAACACCTATCATGCTATGAATTCATAGGGGAAAGGTTCTAGAAGCTCAGGCTCCTTTCCATTGGTTCTCACAAAGAGGCTTCTCTGGGTGGAGCAGGCTGGCGCTTCAGTTAAATCCTGGTACCTTCCTCTTTGTCTTCCTTCTTTTTCTGGTCATTTTTCTTTCCCTGTTTTAGGAAGCTATCTCTGCTCTTAGAATGATTAATATCTTCGATCTGCACATTAATTCTCTTAGTAAGAATCTTATCCTTGTTTGTTCACAACAATGCCAACAGCATGCTGGGTAACACTGTAGACTCTTCCAGTTTTGTCATGGTCACATTCCTGAGGCATTCCTTTTTGAATAGTATGTCTTCAGTATCACCTTTCTTGTAGATTCGCATGTATGTTTCCAAAGGAACCACTCCATGTTTTCTAAAAGGCCTAGAGAACATATATAGATGCCTCTATTTTCCTTGTGTTTGTCATTTTGGTTAATGACTGGAGGATGGCGGTTCCAGCCAAAAGGAACCTCCTCAGGTCCATGTTCTAAAAGCAGAATACTTGGAAGCAGCACATGCCCAGCGAGGAAGTATGGGTAAAGGGGTGGGGCTGGCTATGATTAGGAAGCCCTAACATCTTACTACGCCAGCTACAGTACTTGAAGGGTATTACCAGATTGACAGTCGTATGGCCTAAATACAACTACGGTTGCCTTGGTTTACATATGGGGAAACTGAGTCTTAGAAACATTTACAATCTATTCAAGGTCATACACATGGTGAACGGTACAACTGGTTTGACTATAACAACCTCAGGGCCCCCACAAGTCCACGAGGACGAAGCCCTCTGAGAAATCAATGTGATGTAAGTGATGCTGTGAGCCTAATGACAGGGGCAACTGACGGCAGCACAGCTGGCCAGGCAGCAGCTGAGGTAGGCCAGGCCAGGGCAGAGCACAGTCAGACCAGAGTGATGGCAGGGACACCAGGACACCGGAGATGAGCGCAAGCCAGAATGCAACAGGGAAAAGCAGGTGCACATGTGGGGAATTAGAGATGCTGCGACTCAAAGATGAGTCCCTGGCTGCTCAATCTTAGATGGAAAAAGGATCACGGTTCCATAAACAGAAATTGGGCCAATTAAAGAGCGAACCATGGGCCGACCCACAGCCTAGCAGTTAAGGGACCCAGATCCCACAGGGCCAGCTGTGGCTCAAGTTCCGGCCCCAGTGGTCTGAAAAAGACCTATGAAGTGCATGTGTATACCCAAATTCTCGACAGGATGGAGAAATGGGGGGAGGGGAGATTGCAAATGACCATTCCCCACGGGGAGAAGGTGCTTTCTCCCTCTCCCTCTCTGTCTCTCTCTAGCAAGCACACATGTACTCTGGCGATTAAAAAAAAAAAAAAGTGAACCGACTTTTCCATTTTAGATCTTTCGAATGAAGTGCAGATGAGATACTCAAGTAAAAGTATCCGACAGACAACAGGTACAGTAAGACCAAAATTTGGCTGGGCTAGATTAGTATTATAAACACTAACTTTATGTACATTTCTTAAATCAAAAGGGACATTATTTTAATAGAGGAAACTAACAACTGTTACCAAAAAGAAAAAAAAAAACTTTTAATAACAAAACACTTTCCCACACATAACATATCCTCAAAGTGGCCCTAGCTATGTTGATTCTGAAAGAAAACTCGCCGCCGTCTACTCGAATCCCCCTGCAAACTATTCCACACCCGTCGCGAACTCTGCAGCATCTTTCTAGAGCACAAAATATTGAGACTGATAAAATGCATACAGAAATTTCAGCCAAACATTAGACTTTTCGATTTCTTGGCAATATCAACCTTTAAACTTCTAGTCGACTTGAGGTATATAATCAATGCGAATTTTTATTAAATGTTCTGAGAACAATGAAGGATGTACACAAGCAACCAGACATCTGGGGCCAGCCTTGCAGTGCTCAGGGGGCTAAGGACTGTGTATGGAGGGCCATATCCAACATGGCCGACTGGAGTTTGAATCCCAGCCCTGGTGGCTTGAAAAACATCTCAGGAGCATGTGCATGCATATCCAAAATGCTGACAGGATAGAGAAGTGGAGGAAAAGGGAATTGTGGCGTGACCATGCTCCAATGGGGGATGCTTTCTCTTTCTCTCTGACTAGCACATACACCCTCTGTCAAGTGAACACACACACACACACACACAAACACAGAACACATCTGTAGGCAATGCAAAAAAATAGAATTGAAATGTTACTGGTCTCCATATCATCATGGTATTACCAAAACATTAATAAATTTTAAAAAGTAACAGAATGGAACATGCAGTATACCATTTATGTTAATGAACACGACACTGTAAATACTCTTAAAATAAAGGAAACATCCCTATATATAGTAAATACAGGTTTAGAGAAGAAAAAAAGATACACACAAATTCACATTAACAACTGCTTTGGGCTAAGAAGGATCTATTGGGTAGTCAGAAAAGTCATAATGTATTTTTGCATGGAAAAAAACAAAAAAAACTTCATGAATTTTCCAACAACTCAATAAAACTGAAAAGAGGAATATGGTATATTTCAACTTCATCTGTATGTTTTATTTCATTCATTTTAAAAAAAATAAATTACACCAAAAAGTTAATGTCTGTTCTTCTGGGATAAAGTTCGCATGATGTCTGTCGTGTTCTTTTCACTGTTTGGCATTTCTGATGTTGCATCCAAATATTAAAAGGGGGAGGAGAGGAGGGATCCATTTCTCTCACCTAATGAAAACATCACATGAAACATACCTGATATGTATTGCTTGGAAAACTCCGGGTGAACATGGCGGAGTGCATTTCACCAAGCAGCCAATTTCTATTTTGGATGCCCAACATGTTTCTTGAAATAGAATGGTGTAATTAGCAGGTCTGAGCTCTGGTTTCATCTTTCGAAGAGAACCTACAGGGCACGCCTGAACTACAGGGGAGTTCTCCCGTGGCATAACTAGCTCAGTACTTCCAGAGGAAGGTAAGGAAGATTCTGGAAGGAAGAAGCTACTAAAGACGTCTTCCAGATAAATCCAGTGTCTTCTCTCCCCACCCCACTGATGTCCCCATTCTCTTTCTAAGTCCTTCTCCCAAAGGCGGTCTAGAGAGCCAGTCTGCAGGCCACTGGCTCCCTCTTCCTCTAGGAGATGACCTATGAGTTTGTCTCTGGAGTCACTCACTCGCTGGCTACAGAAACACAAAGCGTGCGCATAAAGAAATCCACGCGCAGGTCAGCCAGGTGGTGAAGGCAGCTGGATCCCACATGGCTGACTCTGTGGTTCGAGTCCCAGACCCTGAGGCTTGAGAAACATTCCAGGCACATGTGCGTGCATGCTCAAAACCCTGCGAGGAGAATGGAAGAGGGATTATAGTGTGGCCATCCCCCCAGGAGTGATTTCTCATTTTCCCTATGTCTCTGCCCAGCAAGCACATGCACCCTATAGCAGAACTTTAAAAAAATAATAATTTTAAAATTAAGAACAAAAATGGGACCAGCAGTTGGCGTAATGGCTATGTTACTGGACTCCCATGTAGTGGACCACAGTTCGAGTCCCGGACATGGTGGCTTGGACTCACGCCAGGCCCGTGTGCGTGCGTGCCCAAGATCCCAAGAGGAGAATGGAGGAGAAGGGATTGCGGCATGGCCATCCCCATTGAGGGGTGATTTCTCACTTTCTGTCTCTTTCTGGCGAGCACACTCACCCTGTAGCAAAAACCTCTCCAAAAAAAAAAAAAAATCCATAATCATTTATGCCACACAGGCACCATGATGAGAATAATGGTAAACTCCCTGCCCTCAACTTTTCCCCCCCTCTCAATTTCTTAGTCTTAAGTGTCTCCAGCATCAAATCCAAGAAAATTTGAGTCTCAACCGTGACTAAAGGATCCTCACAAATCCATGAGAAAGAAGCCCCTGAGAGATCAATGTGACTGACATAAGTGATGCTGGAGCCTAATGACACGGGCAGGTCAACGGCAGCACAGCCGGCCAGGCAGCAAATATTAAGCTGAGGAGGTCCAGGCCAGGGCGGAGCACAGTCAGACCGGAGTCACGGCAGGGACACCAGGACCCAGGAGATGAGCGCAGGCGAGAATGCGACGGGGAAAAGCAGGTGCACACGTGGGGAATTAGAGATGCTGCGATTCGAGTGCGTCTACGACAGCTCATCTCAGAGGGGAAAGGATCAAGGTACCGTGAACAGAACTGGGTCAGTTAAAAAGTGAACTTTTTTTCTTTCCATTTTAGATTTTCTGGTCGAGGTGAAAGTGAGAGTAAAAACGTCCAACAGGCAGCAGGAGCAGTGAGACCAATGCTTGGGTTTACAGAGTGATGACTACTGACACGAGCCAGGGCAGGAGGCCATGAGGGGAGATGAGGCTGTGTGAGCAGGACTGCAGCTTAGGAAGGTGTGAGGCCCCCCGATGTGGCTCCCTAAACACAACAGGGGAGACCAAAAACCTGCAACCCCGGAGCAATGGGGAGACTCAGGATAACCAGGAGGGACACGTGCTCACTCATCTTTTATGTCACTTCTTTTTTTAAACTTTCCATAGGGCACATGCCCTCCACAGAGAGAGACGGAAAGTGAGAAATCACTCCGCAGAGAGAACAGCCATACCACAATTTCTTGTCCTCCATTCTTTTTTTAAAAGGAATTATTTAATTTTATTTATCCATTCATTCACTTCATTTGACCAGAGAGAGAGAGAGAGAGAGAGGGAAAGTGAAAAGCAAGCCTTCAGGGCCAAGACTTAAACCATGGTTGGCCATGTGGGAGTCCAGGACCTTAACCACCAGGCCACCGGCTAGCCCCTCTTGTCCTCCATTCTCCTCTCAGAATTTTGGCCGCACATGCACATGTGCCTGGCACATTTCTCAGCCACCGGATCCAGGACTTTAACCGTGCAATCAGCTATGTGAGATCTAGCAGCCTTTACTTCCGCAGAAACAGCTGGCCCTAATCCACTCTTTATCAGCAGAGATTCAATTCAGCAACTGCTTAGAGCCCTACACTTAGGACAAAAATGAAACAGAAATGTGACTGTGTGCCTACTCTGTGTTTTAGAAACGATGAGATACAAAGAAATAATATAGTGAGGAACGGACTTCCTTCCAACAGGGCTTGAACGTAAAGGGGACTGGTGTGCTTCCTGAAGGTCTTCCTTCTAGATGAACTGTAAGCAGCACAGGAATGACACTTCTCAGCATCTAGGCTGACGCTCAGCCAGGAGGGTGCCACCACCGAGACCTCGTTGTCTCAGACCTGGGAAGGCACAGCCCCCAGGAAGGTCACATGCAATCTCCACCTAACTGGGCTGGAGCAATCCCATGAGAGACAAACGAGCCTATTCCTGGCTGAGCAAGGCAGGGTGCCCATTTAGACGAGAGAAAGAATGCACGACATCTGCGAACACACTCCTGTACCTGACTAGCGAGGAGGTGTAGAAAAGAGTGGGGGGGCCGGTCCTGCAGCCTCCTGGTTAAGGGATCCAGAACCCACATGGCCAACCACAAAGCCTGGCCTCAGCGCCTTGAAAAACTTGCCACATGTGTGGGTGTGTTCCAAATCCCAACAGGCTGGAGAAATGGAGAATAAGGGATGGGAGCAGGACCACAGCCCTTAGGATGCTGTCTCCCTTTCTCTCTTCTGTGTGTCTGTGTGTGTGTGTGTGTGTGTCTCTCTCTCTCCCTGGCAAATTTTAAAAATGTATGTGTAATGGGGAATATATAGTCTTATATAGTCTTTTTTTTTTTTTTTGGAGAGGTATTTTTTTGTTTGTTTGTTTTTTGCTATAGGGCACGTGCTCTCGCCAGACAGAGAGAGACAGAAAGACAGAAAGCGAGAAATCACCCCCCAGGGGGGATGGTCACGCCACAATCCCTTCTCCTCCATTCTCCTCTCGGGATCTTGGGCACACACGCACACGTGCCCGGCGTGAGCTTTAAGCCACCGGTTATGGGACACGAACCGCGGTCGACTACATGGGAGTCCAGCAACATAGCCATTATGCTAACTGCTGGTCCCTAGTCTTATATAGTCTTGACAGTCTTATAATTGTCAAGCTGAGCAATTTAAGACTCACTGAAGTAGATCCAAAGAATCAATGGCCATTTCTAAAGCAGAGGACGACTTCTATGCCAATATACGGATCCCGAGAAGTGGAGGGGGTCATGGCAAACTAGACAAGGTCACAAGTATCTGGCCTCAGGTGGGAGCATAGGTCACGCAGGAAGATGCGCGGCAGGAGATCCTCAGAAAAGGAAGAGCTGATGACACTCGTTACTGGCGAGGTGGTAGAAACAGGAAAAAACAGCTTTGTGGAGTATTAAACAACAATATAAGGAATGATGAACTGCACCTACAACTTATTGATCCTTGATAAGCACCAGGAACTACACAAAGAACATCACAAGTTATTTCATTCCTATCACCATTAATGGGGAGTGCTTTGACCAGCCTGTTTCAGGTGAGAAGCTGAGGCTTAGTGAGAGTAAATAACCCACCTGAATGCATGAGACCACCAGTGAGCAGAGCTGGAACGTGAAACTCAGAATATTTCATTTACAGCCCACATTCTTAACCAACAGGACCAGGCTGCCTTAAAGCTGCCAGGTGGATGACCACAGCAATGGGCGTCAATTAAACAAGGGCGAGAGCGTGGACACCAACCCCAGACCCTGGAGGACGGCAGGTGGGTTGCAGCTAAGAGGAATGCTGGCCTTTCCTTCTCCCCTCAGAGAGGCTCTGGGCTGTGAGGAAGCTAGGCGCCAAAGCCAGGGGAACCTGTTTTTTTCTGAGCACGACCTTAAGAGGATATGCAGAGCCAATCCCCGTGCGTCCTATCAGAACTGCAGTGTGATCCCCACCACTACCACAGGCAGCTGCCCGCCTTGCTGGGAGCCAGTGGGCCAGAGAAAGAACTGGGCGTGCTGCGTCTGCTCTGGGCAACGTGGCCACTCAACTTCCGGGACATTTCTGGCCTGCTGCCTGACGCAATCAGCATCTGGGTCTGACCTACACCAGATGTGGCAACGCACTCATCCTCGCCAGTGCTTATACCCACAAAGGACGCTCTGGCTGGGCTTGAAGAAAAGAGCAGTTAAGACCAAGCGTGCTCGGTCTCCGACATTCAAATATCCAGGAGATGTCCACGGGGCAACTGCAAACTAGCTCCTGTGAGTCAGGGCTCAGGTGGAGGCGCCCAGTGGGTGGTGTAGAAGCCACTGGTACAGAGTGACGGCAGACACCAAGACAAGGGGTAAAGGTGCAAAGAGAGTGTTCAGTAAGTGGGTCAAAACCTGAGGATGCACCACCATCCAGGAGCAGGGACATGAAGGAAAAAACAGGGACAGAAACCAAGCAGGAGGAGAACTAAGCTCGCCAATATCCAGCCATCCAATCTAGTCCATTGTTACGACTGTCCAGGGCACTCCTAGGCCCACTCCCACCCCTTCCCCTTCCTCCTCAATCCACCCTCTCGCCAATGTCTACCTGTCCTACATCTGTGACCTCTTTCCACCTGCGCCCCATCACACCAACTCGATTAATCTTCTAAACCCCTCGTTCAATCATGATGTTACTGCGAGGCCCTAAAGACTTGACTCAGTCGGAGGGACATCGTGTGCCTTGGGGACAAGCATAAAAAATGACACATCTTTCTTCTGTGCCAGACATAACAGAGAGTGGTTTTGAGTGTATGAAATAGCACGTGAGACTTCAGCACCATTTCGGGCCTGCAGTGGACTGCTTTCTGATATGCCCCACTCTCCTCTGCAAACTTCTGTCATTAAAGGTACATACACTTCAGGGGGAAATCTCGGAGCACGGGCCAAAGTAGTGAGACCCGCGCTTGTCTGGATAAGGGGCCAGGAGCCAGATGGTGGAACACAGCGACACATGGGTCGGCGAGGTTGCCCCACGTGAGAAAGTTCTGGGTTCACCGACAGAGAGCTCCCTGAGCACACCGGGCACGCGTGTGCCCACCATCCACACGCGTGCCCACCATCCATGGTCAGGTGAAGTTAAAGGTTGATGACAGCATAAAGGAAACCGTTGGAGGGGATGTCTCTCTTTCTCTGTCTCTCTCATTTGAAGAAGATAAATTTTTTAAATGTTTAAAAGGTAAGGAGCAAAGAAAGAATGAATAAAGCCGTATAAAGAAAATTCCAATATGAAGTCAAATCATATGTTGGGTTGCCAGAAAAGTCGTGACGCATGCAAAAATTTAAAAAAAAAAAAAAGTCATGACTTCCAACAGCTCAATATGGGACAGGAGGCCACCTGGGTTTGAATTCTGGCTTTATCTCTGCTTAGCAATATGACTCCAGGACAAATCAGTTACCTCCTCCAGGACTTGCTGCTTCCAGGGCAACTGTGAGAATGGGCTGATCCCCAGTGAGCATGGTCCAGCCCAGCACCTGGTGGCGGTGCTCTGCAAACGCCCGGCTTGTCCCAATCTGCTACAGTGCTCCAAAGCTCTTACTAAGTGCAAGACCATTCGTGACTAAGAAAACGTCTCGTCTGATAAGCAGCCTCGCCATATCATCCACTGTTTGTCACACAGGATACTTTAATCTCCACAGACAGGCAAGGACAAGAGTAGATTTCCGTACCCCATCTTAGACCATCGGGAAATGAGAAACAGCCAGAACACAGAAGCCAAGTCAAAACCACTTTCATTATCACCAATAGAGTGTAGGACGATGAACTGAAGATAATTTAACAGCTCTCAGTGGTTTTAAGAGCCAGGATGCACATCAGTGATTAAATCAAGTATATTATATCAAGAATAGAGGAAAAACCAGTGCTACTAAGACGCCTCCTACCTACTGCTGATGGTAGACAGCAGTTAATCAGCTCCCAGGAGGGGGCTCGCAAGTGTACAAAGGCATTTACTTAAGTAACCTTCCGTTGTCTAGGCACTAAATATTGTGTATTCAGCAATCACCCAAATTATATAAGGAACGAAGGGAGGGAGGGGCAGCTTAAAACAGGTTTGGCTGAAGCAGATCGGCCTGTTTCAAGTCCCAGCCTCTCAGGAAGGCAGAGTGACAGGTCTGCAGGGAAGCTGAAGACACTGGCCTTCCCGTGCTCTGTGCTCCCACTCTGTCTCCAACAGCACACTTTTATCTCCAGCTGCCTGACCCTCCAAATAATAAATGTCCCCTATCGTTTCCCTGTTGCCTAAATTTTTTTTAAAAAATTATTATTATCTCTATTATTCATTCCTCAACATTATAAATTTTAAAGAAAAAGAAATATTGTAACGAATTCTATCCATGGAAATGCCATTAACAAATTAATATAGTAACAAACTTTTCACTTACTGTGTTATGCTATAAGCACCTGGAAGGCAAGGTACATTTTCAAATCTGCTCTCAGACTCCAACGTAAGAAAAAATACAGAAAAGTTATATACAATAAATATACTACCCTAAAGACAAGAAAAAGCTTGCTTTAATTCAAAGAAGTTCCAATCCCTTTAATAGCTCCAAGATGTTTCTACCATTATTTTTATTTCAAATGAATGCAACTACTTTCAAAACACAACAAAAGGACTTTCCTATTAATAGTTTCCTTTCGATTTACTTCTAAAACCCAGTGCAATTTAGCTTGGTGTTTCAAAGAAAAACTAAATGGAGACCAATTTAAGTCACTCATCCTGAATAGACATGTTTCATAACCTGAAGGACCAATAATGTTGAAAACTGGTTAAAAAAAAAAAAGACAAATCAAACATTTAACCTATCTTTTCTATACCAACTCTATCTCAAATGGTTAATGAGGGAAACTCTCTTTACAACAATATCGTAATAAATACGAAACACAGGTAGAACTAAAATAGCATCATTTTGTAAAACCCTGATAAAATAATGCACCCGGGCAATGATTATCAATGGCCAGAAACCCCACAAGAAGAAAGGCGACCACCGTTACCTGCTTCTGATCAGAAGTGCACCTCACCACCTAGGAAGACATTTTTCTGAATAGAAACTCAAACAAATCAAGATCTGATTACTATTACCGAAAATAAAAGAACCAGTTAAACCATGCATTAAATAAAAGCATTACAACAGGCAGTAACCTGTTATCTTTTTCTTACATTTAATTATGATGATATTACCAAACAAATACTTCTTAATAACTGAAGAGAACACTTCTTCAGGTTTCTTCGTGATTGTCTTCATTGTAAAACATGAGAAAAGTCAATCAAGTATTAACATGTTTGTGATTAATTTATTGTGTTAAGACGACAAAAGTAACCACTTCTTACAGGTCAGGAGCTGCTTCAGAACATTGTCTTTCTTAATATTATTAAACATCCTTTTACTGGAAAAACACAGCACAGCTGAGCCACGAAGGAGCAGGTCCCCACTTTTAATAAGAGAGCTTGTGGGGTCCAGCAGTTGGCCTGGTGGCTAAGGTGCTGGACTCCCACATGGCTGACCTCAGTTCAAGTCCTGGACCCAGCAGCTAGAAAGTCATGCCAGGCGCATGTGCATGCATGCCCAGAATCTCAGGAGAATGGAGTAGAAGTGACTGCAGTCGGCCATCTCCTCTGAGGGATGATTTCTCACTTTCCCTCTGTCTCTTCCTAGGGAGTGCACATGCCATACAGGAAAAAATCTAAGAGAGAGAGAGGCAGCTTGCAGAGTAAGTGAGGGAAGACCCTGGATCCAGTTCCGCAAGCTCAACGCAGAGGGGCCAGCGCTGCCTTCAACAGCCCTGGCAGGAGATGCCGTAAGCCAGCTCTTCTCACCATGATCCGAGACATCTGGGGGTCCTCAAGAACCTTTCAGGACTTCCAAGACATCAAACTGTCTTTACGATAATGCTGAGAGGTGGGGCCAGCAGGTGGCACAGTGGTCAAGGCTCTAGATTCCCAAGCAGCCAATCACGGTTCAAGTTCCAGCCCCAGCAGCTTGAGCACCAGCTTGAGCACCACAAGCATGCGTGCCCAAGATCCCGAAAGGAGAATGAAGGAGAAAGGGCTGCGGCGTGGCCATCCCCGAGGGTGATTTCTCGCTTTCTCTGTCTCTCTGGCAAGCACACGGACCCTACAGCAAAAAAATCTCTCCCCAAAAGAATGCTGAGGTTATTTGTAATTCCCACTAATTTGCACTGAAGACAACAAGGCATGTAAAATTGGTGGCACCTGAGCGTGAACCAGGCCGGGGCACCAACTATGCAGGTAATCACTACCTCCAGGAACTCGGTGGGGAGAAGTCAAAAAACGGCCAGTTGCATGTAAGGTTCCTGATGGAATAGTGAGAATTAACAACTGCGTGAAATACTGACCCTTGACGACAGCTTTTAGATCCTGTGTGACAGAACGGGAACGACTGCACGTAGGAAGGGGGTACGCTGCATGACGTACGAAGGTCAACTCAAGGGCACCTTCATTCATTTATTTTAATTTGACCAGAGAGGGACAGAGAGAAGAAGCAAGCTACCAGGTCCAGGACTCAAACCATGGTTGACCATGTGGGAGTCCAGCACTCTTAACCACTACGCCACCTGCTAACCCCTGCAGTCAGTCTTAATCTTTTATTATTATTAAGATGATGATGAAAACCAAGTCACAGGGTTAGCTTGGTGGTGTACGCTGCTCAAGCAATGCTGGATGTGTGGAAGATGAGAGGTTTGGTTCCCCGGCTCATCTACACACCTGCACAGCCCAGAGACCCGTGACCCTGGCTGGCTGGGAAGGCTGGGGCCTGGGGTTCCCAGCCTAAGACCCTAGGAGGGTACTTGTCTGTCTTCCTCCCCTTCCGCTCCCTTCCACTCTCCTTGCCTCCCTGCCACTCCGAGTCTCTCTCTCATGCAAGAAATAAATGAACTCCTAAAAATAAAAATTAAATAAGTCAACCCTGTAGCCTAGTAGCTGAAGGAGCTGGAGCCCACATGGCTAATCACTGCTCAAATCCCACCCCACTGACCTGAAAAACTCCCCCGTCATGTGTGCATTCATGCCCACCGACAGGATGGACAAGAGGAGGAGAAGGGGCTGTGGTATGACTATACCTCCTGGTGGGGTGCTTCTCCCCCCCACTCTGTCTGGCAAGTGCACACTCCTCTGCCAATTAAATAACGTTGTTTTAAAAAAGACTATAATGGTATAAAATTGAGAGAACAGACAAAACATAGCAAAGAAGTAACGCTAGGATAATCTTAATAGCCATTACTGTTACTGTTTGAACTGTTTCTGTCTGCATATTTACATACAAACAGGAGTTAAAAGCATATGGATAACTCAGAGAATTTATTTGGTCTTCCTTGTTTTTGTTTTATTTTAGGTTTCTGCCATAGGGCATATGCACTCACTGGAGAGACAGAGAGAGAGGGAAGTGAGAAATCACCCCGCCCCCGGGGGGATGGCCACTTCTCCTCTCAGGATTTTGGGCACACACCCACATGCTCGGCATGATTTTCAAGTCGCCAGGTTGGGGACTCAAACTGTGATCAAGCACGTGGGAGTCCAGAGCCTTAAACACCATTCCACATGCTGGTCCTAATTCAGCGAGTTTTACATGAAAACATATTTATACTTTACTACATTTAGGAGTATCCTAGTCATGATTTTGTAATCTTTTAACCCACCTTGTATTAACTATTCCCAAAGAAACAATAATAAATTCCTACTGCTGCCCATGTTGGTGTTTGAGTTCTCAGGTATTAAAACAGGCAGACTACATATGTAAATTCCGGGCACTTCTAATGACAGCACACACCGGCAAGAGCTAGACGTGCAATTGCGTGGAAAACAGTTGCTGTTTCGTGCATAACCAGGACCTAACGAAAGAACTGATGCCAGTTAGACCACTTAACGAGGTGGGGGCCATGAGCAAGCCAGGGAGGAAAACACAGACACCGCCACAGCAGGGAGGGCGAGTGTAGACCCGAGAGTAAGGAGGAGGGCAGACAGGAGGCTGGTGGGAGGAGCTGGGGGAAAAACAACACGGTATGCATGCTTTAAAAGATTCATACTGTGTGTTATAAAGATATATAATGATTAAATGTAAATTAAAAATCATAAAAATAAAAAACTTTTTTTTGGCCAAAGAGTGAGCACTCACCAGAGAGAGACAGACAGACAGAGCCACCCAATGGGGTACACACTCATGCCACTATCCTTTTTCCTCCATATTTCCATCCTGTCAGGACTTGGGGCACAGATTCACATGTGCGGGGCATGTTTTTCAAACATCAGGGCCAGGACTCGAACCATAGTTAGCCATGTGGGATCTGCAGAATCTGGCTCCCCATATACCTTACCTACAAGGCCAGCCCAGAAATATACCTCTGATAACTAGGAGTGGAGAATTATGTCCAAAACTAGGACTGGAAAGTAAGAAAACAGATGGATGACAAAAATTCTGTTCAATACAGGATTTCAAAGAAACAACCTGACAGGTCAAAAATATTTTTATTTTTTCTGCATTATTTAAAAATCCAACATGATATTAACATCTAGAACGCACACACACACTCCTGTACATTAGGGCAGAGAGGAGGAAAGGGGTCACAGAATCTAACATGAGGCAAAGGCTACGTGAATGTCCTAGTCGCTAAAGGGGAAACCCACACAGCTAATGAGCATATGATGGGAACTCACTGCGTCAGTGATCAGAGAATTAAGAACAACATTCTGTGCCTGGATGGCTCCATCTGTTGCGTCATATTGGAAAAATGTATAAGGTCAGAAATTATTAAGTGCCAGAAAGAATGTGGGGAACAGCAGCTGGTGGGATCGCACGCCAGGATGACCACTCCAGGTCACGATGTCGCTGTACTTAAATGAGATGACGCGTGTGCCCGGGTGAGGGCTTTCCAGGAGCAGGAGGCACGCATGGGGAGAGGCGAGGACGGGGAAGCATGTGGCAGGACAGAAAACGGTGACAGGCTCTGCAGGGACCAGTAATGGCAGAGCACCTGAGCGGAGGGCAGGCAGGAGGGCGCATGCCTTCCTTGAGACCACAGGTATTAAATCCCCACATTCTGGGTAGTGCGCCCTTCCGGACCGGAGTGAAGGTTGGGTCTTCAATCTCATGGTGTTTATATTCCAGTGAGGGAAACAGTAAGTAAACAGCACCAGCAGGTGGCAAGAGGTTAAAGCGCTGGACCTCACACAGCAGGCTACACAGTTCAAATCCCAAGACAGTGGCTTGAAAATCACATCAGGCACATGTATGCGTGTGCCCGAAAGGGGAAGGGATTGTGGCTGGCCATCGCCCTCAGGAAGTGATTTCTCACTTTCCTCTCTGTGTCTCTCTTTGTCTCTCTCTGCTGAACACATGCGCACTACGGCAAAAACTAAAAAAAAAAAAAAAAAAAAAAAGTAAACAAGAGTATAAGACTGTGATAGAGCTACAAAGGAATTAAGACAAAAGATAGTGCCAGTAATGGCGAAAGGGCTCTCTCTATTTTTTACAGGATGGCCAGAAAATACAGGCTCTCGGAGACTGCAGAAAGTTAATGACACTCAGCAACTTCCAAGAGCACCCCAGGTCCACAGTCCAAGGCCCCCACTACAGCACAGGGGAGCCTGCTGGGAGCCGGCGTTCAGGTACTTCCTGTAACTGAACTCCCAGGAACAACCTTGAACACTCCAGTACAGACTGCAAGGATCGGTATGACAAGTCAGCATACTGACAAAGGAGCTGACATGGGGAGAGGGCTGGGATCACCACCAATATAAATATTCTATGTCTCTTAAAAATGTTCCTGGAAAATTACCAGGATCCAAACTTTTCCTTCACTCTTTACATCATAATCCAGGTCTCATTTTTTTCCCCAGCACAGTGCTAGGAGATGAGAATGCAAACTTTTCTGTCCTTGTGGCTCTTACCTCCGTTTTCTAAGATTCGGGATTCTACTTATGTCATAGACGAATTGATTTTTATGATTACAGGCCAACATGTATAGCATGGTGGTTGCCAGACATTGTTCTATGAGCCTTTTCATGCATTTGAGCTCATTTAATCCTCTTTGTTCTTTTTTTTTTTTTTTTGGAGATGTTTTTGCTATAGGGTGCATGCACTCGCCAGAAAAACAAAGAGAGACAGAAAGCGAGAAATCACCCCAAAAGAAAAAGGGGAAAAACCCCCCCCGGGGGGGGGGGGGGGGGATGGCCACACCGCATACTTCTCCTCCATTCTCCTCTCAAGATCTTGGGCACGCATGCACGCACACACATGACTGGCGTTGACTTTAAGCCACTGGGTCCAGGACTCGAACCGCAGTAGACTACATGGGAGTCCACCGACATAGCCATCATGCTGTTGGTTCCTAGCTCATTTAATTTTCACAACAGCATCCTGTATTAATTCCACTTTAGAGATGAAAAAAACAAAGGCTAAGAAACTAGCCTGAAGTCAAAGAACTATTAAGGGTCAGAACTGAGATTCGAATTCAGATCCTTCAGATTTCAAAGCCTGTGTTAAACATTCCACTTCCACTCCACCCAAAATCTACTCAGGGGCCTTCAGGGCAAGGCCAGCCTGCTATTACTCTGGAACTTATTAGAAATGCATGTCGTCAGCACTCACCCCAGGTCTATGGGCCCAGAAACTCGGGGGACAGAAGTCAATAATTATAGTTCAATAAGTCCTCCTGGTTTTTGGAGGCATGCTAAAGTTTGAGAACCAATGGTCCCAATTGTTCATACTAAGCTAATATTAAAAGTGAAAACTGGGACCAGAAGTGAGTGTGATGGCTATGTTGCTGGATTCCCATGTAGTTAATGGCAGTTTGAGTCTGGGACCCTCTGGCTGGAACTCACGCCAGGTGCATGTGCATGCATACCCAAGATCCTGAGAGGAGAATGGAGGAGACATGGGGCCTTCCCCCCCCCCCCCCCCTGGGGGGGGGGGGGTTTGATATCTCATTCTCTGTCTTTCTCTCTTTCTGGCAAGTGCACATGCTGTATAGCTAAAACCTCTCAAAAAAAAAAAAAAAAAGAGGAAAATAAAAACAATTGGGGCTGTCAGGTGGCGTGATGATTAAGGGTGCTGGACTCCCACATGGCCAACTACAGTTTGAGTCCGAGACCTGGCAACTTGCTTTCTCACTTTCTCTCTCTCTCTTGTTAGCTCTCTCTCTGTCCCCTCTGCTCAAACCAAAATAAATAAAGTTAAATAAATCTTTTTTAAAAAGCGGTATTACCACTTTCAAAGAGTTTAAATGTTACCCTACTTTAAATGACTATATATATATCAAAACAATACTAATTCATGCCCCCTGTCCACAGCACAGCAACTTCTCTCCCGAACCTGACGAAACATCTCATCTGTTCCCTGATGACGGTAACCACACACACAAAAATGGTCACTCTGATGGCCCTTACAAGAAACCAAACTAAATTCAAAAACATGCACAGAGTCCAAACTGGCTCCTTGGAAGTGAAATCGGAAGCCATATTAGGAAGAGAAAAAACATATTTTGAATATCAACAGAACACTGATAGATCACAGGCCATAACTCCATAATCCTTTTTATCCCAGGCTCAACCCCAAGTTTTATTTTGTTTTGGTTTTACAATGTCACTGCAACAGACTTCCAATGACCAAAAAAAGAAGTTACAACTCATAGAAATACTTGATTCTTAAAATTCAAACTGCCTTTTTTTTCTTGGAGAGGTTTTTGCTACAGGGCACGTTCACTCGCCAGGGAGACAGAGAGACAGAAAGCGAGAAATCACCTCCCAGGGGGGGATGGCTATGCTGCAATCCTTTCTCCTTCACTCTGCTCTTGGGATCTTGGGCACGCACGCACACACACACACCCGGTGTGAGTTTAAGCCACCAGGTCTGGGACTCGAACCACGGTCAACTACATGGGAGTCCAGCGACACAGTCATTACGCTAACTTCTTGTCCCAAAAATACTTGATTCTTAAAATTCAAACTGCTTTAAGTACACACATACAGGAACTTTCAAAGAACACATCTGACAAGTAAAGCTGACCAATACCTACTTCTGTATCAGGTACTATGACAGCGCACACGCAGCAAAAGGTAGCACCGTCAACCCCACCTCCCTACACCTGTACTCCCCCACAGCCGCCTGACCCTTCTCTTTCCAAAGCTGTATCCAGACCAGGAGCCTTTCCCCTCCAAGTCCTCAATTTGAGCACGACATCGACATCTCTGGGCTCCCACAGAGCCGGCCGCAGTTTGAGTTCCAGACCCAGTGGCTTGAAAAATCACACCAGGATCTTGTGTGCATGCCCAAGATCCTGGAAAGAGAAATGGAAGATAAGAAGGGATTCTATTGTGGCTGTCTCCCTGGAGGGGGGATGAGGAAGTGGGGGGTGGTGATTTCTCACTTTCCCTGTCTCTATCTCCCCCTCACTATTCTCCCCTCCCCGACGCTCGGCAAAACCTTTATTAAAAAAAAAAAAAAAGTGGACCCCCACATGGCTGACCATTGTTCAAGTCCCAGACCTGTTGGCTTTCTCTCTCACGCTCCCCTTCTCTCCATCTCTCTCTGGTCAACACTGAAGAATGATAACAAAACAGAATTTAAAAAAGAAAAAAAAAAAAAACTTTGGGAAAAAAAATGTATTAGAACTAAGTGCATTCAAGTACCTGTGATAAATACCATAAGCTGAATCACTCTGAAGCCATTCACTTACCTATTCAAGTCATTAATTTTATAAAGTCCAGGTTTCTACTTATTTCCAAAAAAAAACAGAAAACCTAAGTCCAAAGAGTGAAGAGTACCTCCCCCAGGTCTAGACTACAGAGGTATAAATCTGACTAATGCTTACGGGACCGGGACCGAGGCTGTGGAGTGAGTGGGAGAGCCCTGAGGGGCTGGCCTCTCACCTGGGGCAGCATGCCCAGAGCTACCCTGGAGCAAAGGCCAAAGCCTAGTTATCTAGTTCCCCCTCCCACACTGCCAAGGACCCGCTGAGCAGCAAAGCTGGCTTCAGGGCCCAAGGACCACTGCTGTCCTCCCCACCCACAGGCAACTGAAGCAAGTTCAGGGCACTCTCCAGCCAGGAAGGTCTTCTCAATTACAATCACTCCTACCTGCATTTTGGAAGTCCACAGCTTTCTTCAAAACAATCCAAATGTCCCAGCTAGTCTCTACCCGCTACTAACACTGTCACTTCTATACCTAAAACAGGCTTGCTTTTTATCAAAGCAAAGCTGCTGTACATTTCCCTTCTAACGACTTGTAACAAGCAATCCAGTCAGTAAGAGCCTGACTAAACAGCTCCTACCCTCAAAGGGAGCTACTCCCCTTTTTCATAAGCAAATGAAGCTGATAATAATGCTTTTCTTTAAAAAATAAGATTTATTAAAGGATTGTTCAAGAAAAAAAAAATGTACGCATCTGAAAAGAAAATTGTTAAGGTTTATGCCATAGGCGCAGGTGGGAGCTGGAATGGGACAGAGAGAAGGAAAGTGAGACATCATTGCCCAGGGGGTGGCCACACTGCAACCTCACCTCCTCTACTCTCCTCCTGTGATTTTTGGGCATACATTCACATGCGCCAGGCATGATTTAAAGCTGCTAGGTCTAGAACTCCAACCACAGTCAGGCATGTGGGAATCCAGCACCTTAACCACACCCTTTTTTGTTTTTCACTTAAGCAGATGTTTACAATAGATAGCAAATATACTTTACCACTTCTCGTAAAGACTCAGTGATCTAAGTGTAAGACTAAGCTCAGCTCAGTCCTGGTTCACATAAGATTCAAACAAAATTGGCATAATGGCTATGTCGCTGGGCTCCCATGGTAGTTGACCACGGTTTGAGTACTGGACCGAGCGGCTTAAACTCACACCAGGCACATGTGCATGTATGTCCAAGATCCCCAGAGGAGAATGGAGGAGAAGGGATTGCGTAGTGGCCATCCCCGGGGCGGGGGGAGGGGGGGATTTCTTGCTTTCTGTCTCTCTCTCTTTCTGGCAAGCACATGCACCCTATAGCAAAAACCTCTCAAACAAACAAACCAAAAAAAGATTTAAACAAAATACAAGTCATTTAAAAAAAAAAAACAACACAAAGGTCAGAACATGGCACCGCATAAATCCTCATGCCGTGCAATGCCGACCACATGCAAAGGTTCCAAGTTTGTGTCATCAGGCAAGTACCCACTATCAGGGGCTGGCTTAAGGCTGGAGCATCAAGACCCTGTTGGGGACACTGTCTCTGTCTCTCTCTGATTATATATAATTTTTTAAAATACAGTTCAAGTACTCATAAGTAAGGACCAATAAATACACACTCCAGTCCAGATTCCTAACCAGAGCTTTGTAGTAGTAGGTCATTTCTGAAAGTATTAACATTCTCCTTCATTTAAAAAAAATTTAAGCTTATTTACTTCTTCCAAGAGTAAGAGACATGGGGGGGGGGGCAGCATCCCCCCCCCAACAGGGTTCTGACCTCCCAATCCACCCCTAACTTCAGCCAGCTCCAGATTATGGGCACATATACACCTGGCTACTCAGCACCCAGGGAGGTCTCTGGATGCAAACCCAGAACCTTCCCCTGTGGGTCTGCCTCCGGAGCATGTGGGTTTACTACTGCACCTCCCCCATTCTCTCACTTTAAACTACCCTTTCCTTCTAAATAATCTCATTAAATAAAACTCACTTAAGTCACTGTTTAAATCACAATTAGGACAGAAATAGCTGTAGTATATTTGGATCTCTGCCAGAGAAATGTTTATAGTAATTTTTTTTAAGTTTTAAATATTCCATAAGCAGCACCCAGTGCACCATCTAGTGGAAGTTGTATAATGTTATAATTAATTTTTTTTTAATGTAGAAACCCTGAAGATCATGGAGGCAAAGCCTGAGGTAAGAATATAGGCAAATACTTTACAAGCAGCCAAAATAGCTTTCCAATTTCCCATACTGCAAAATGGCTAGGCTCCGGGCCAGCAGGTGGTTAAGGTGCTGGATCCCCATGTGGTTCACCACGGTTCAAGTCCTGGACCCGGAGGCTAGAAACACACCAGGCGCTTGTGCATGTGTGCCCAAAATCCCAAGCAGAGAATGGAAGGGAAGGGACTGTGGCGTGGCCATCCTCCCTGGGGGGGGGGGATTTCTCGCTTTTCTCTGTCTCTCTGGCAAATACACATGCCCTATAGCAAAAATCTTTTTTTAAAAAAAGGCTAGGCTCATCAGAAGAAAGGACTCATTTTTTCTATAGATGAAAAGAGTTTATGGAAATTTTTGCTTGGGTGCTAGAGACTGTAATTTGACAGATAAGTTAAAATTAAGCTACTAAAACATTAATGCAGGACAAGACCGACTGGCCTGTGTAAGGGATGCCTTATAACCTGCACGAGTTACGTCGAAATGTACACGGGGCATGCAGATGTCCTGGCCACCAAACAAGGGGTCACTTCATGCATTTCCAAGTTCCTGCAACTACTAAATTGAACATAACCCAACAATTCTCGAGAGTCCACTAAGCCTCCATCGTTCAACAGGTTACTCAACCACCCATCCAGGCTTTGTCTACACTTACCCACACTCCCTTGCTTGAGTTATTGTAATTAAGACATTATCTTTACACACTTCACCCTTCCATAAATTTACAGCAAAGATTTCCAACACTGAAGTCCGAAGTCATTACACTTGCATTACACTTCATTTATGTTTCTTAACTATTCCAATCCAACTCAAAAACCATTATTGAAGTCCACTGATAAGCTAGAAATACAAACATATAGTTCTCCACTGGAAAGCCTCCCAACATTTAAAATACAGATTCTCACACAGTACTAGTTTACTCAGTTCTATTTTGTTTTGCCTGTGTGGAAAATTATCTTTCTAGTGAAACTCAAACTATCTTAGCAATCTAGGAGAGGGAAAAACAACTTACGAGATGCTATTCCTTTACTTGAAAATAACCACCTCTATCTCAGTATGTGATCAAATTAGGGTGCAGAAGCTTGGCCGAGATCTTTGGTAATTCCCTTTCAGGTACAACCAGGTAGGACCAGGGATGGACAGAACTCCTTTCCTCTCTAGGGCTTCGGGTCTCACCCCTGTAAAATGGACATGCTACCATCGCCTACTCAGGAGAGGAGCGGTGAAGCTACTAAACCTCGTAGAGCACTAGGAGCGGCTCTATTAAATGGCATAGATGAAATCATACTCGTGTAGAACCACAGTGGACCTGGACAGAGAGAGAACACTCACTTTCCAAGGACCATAATCCTGCCATTCCT
>NW_006159427.1:6357357-6358081 GCF_000334495.1 Tupaia belangeri chinensis
GCAATCCCTGCTAAAACTCGGTGGCCTTCATCATGTCACTAGTGAACAGATGGATATACTGAGCGACTCAAAAAAAAGGCAACAGCAACTCCAGGTGCTTCTTAGTAAGTAAATTAAATCATGTAATTACCTGCCTGGGATTTATCTGCAAAGTATTACGGAATGAGGAGCAGGTGTACCCCTAAAGCCTAAGTCCGGAGACCGCTTTTAGAGAGGCTGTTTTAATTTGAATGCCGTTTTTTAAAAGTTAGAAAAAGAAAAAAGACTTCCAATTCTACTCCCACCCTTGGCAGCGTGACGGAACAAGGTCCCACCCCCACAAGCCTCTCCAACCTGCACAGGCATCCCTCGGGAACACTCCTCCCCCTCGTTCCAGCTCGCCCTTGCCCACTTGAGCCCAGACAAAGGTGAGTCACACTCTGGGTCCACTAGTCACTTGACTGTAGAAAAGCCCCCAAACAGGTTCACGTGAAAGGCTTTTTAATTTTAAAAAATACTAATAATGTTAACGTGTAAGTCACACTGCCGAGCGCCCGTTTCCGAAAATGTGTAATTACCAAGACCCAAGAGAAGACGCCAATCTCGCAGACGACAAAAACAAAAACAGCACCCAGCTTATCGCTACTTATCTGGAGGTGCTTTTCCCTCGGGAGCCTGACTCTGCCTCAACTCCGCAGTTCTACCCCAACCTGCACGCGCTCCCGCCCTGCGTCCCGCCGCGGCC